>NC_087181.1:1367500-1395000 GCF_035594125.1 Scylla paramamosain | reverse complement strand
CCTCCCACCACACGCAACAATTCGAAACACAAGCACGTCACTTCCTCCCGCCACATGCAACACAAACACTTCCTCCAGCCGCACGCATTAAAAACATGTCACTTCCTCACACCACACGCAACAATTCGAAACACAAACACGTCACTTCCTCCCGCCACATGCAACACAAACACTTCCTCCAGCCACACGCATTAAAAACATGTCACTTCCTCACACCACACACAACACAAATACGTCACTTCCTCCCGCCACACGCAACACAAACACTTCCTCCTGCCATTCACAACACATCTCGCAACAAACACTTCGCTTCCTCCCACCACCCGCAACACACTTCTTCCCGCCACACGCAACACAAACACTCGCCCAGCACTTGTTCGTCTTACAAAAGTCAATTTCTCGCTACTTACGTCCCTGTGCCTCAAAGTTACGGCGCGAAAACACGCCTTTGAATACAACCTCAGTTTTAAAATCCAGCTTGTGTTTTGAGGGAATATTTCACTGGAACCATATGCGAACAAAACACACACACACACACACACACTCTCTCTCTCTCTCTCTCTCTCTCTCTCTCTCTCTCTCTCTCTCTCTCTCTCTCTCTCTCCTCTCTCTCTTCTCTCTCTCTCTCTCTCCTCACGTCCAGCATTTCTTTGTTTTTCTATTGATGTAAGAAGGATCCGACCAAAGGCTACAAAAAAGGTAGGAAAAAAAAGGTCCACTGACATGAAAATAAGCATCCATTCTAGTTTGCCATCATATAGTGAAGCTTGGACGTGGCAGGCTTTCCCACAAGAGAACTTTCGATCACGCGGACCTTATGACAGTCTTGGCGTCACGGAGCAGCCAGGCGGGACAGCAAACCCTAGCTGGGATCCTTGATGTTAAACGTGCCTTGTTAGACTACAGTGACAAATGAAGTGCTTCACAGATTGCTTTCATCATTGTGCTGAACATATTATTCAAGCTAGCCTAAGTTTTGCGGAGTAAGGCCAATATGTATCATGACAAGTGAAGGAATGAACCGTGATATTAATCTGTTCTCAAAGTATTAATATATAGGAATGAATAACAGAAGTCTGACCTCGCACCAAAATTTGGATAATACATGTAAAAATTCAGTTAAATGTTATGCAACATCAACAATCTTTGCTTAACACCACCCAAAACTTAATTACATTTCTGAATCACGATGGCTTTTAAGTTGAATCTGGAAGCACAGGCTAGGAGAGAGAGAGAGAGAGAGAGAGAGAGAGAGAGAGAGGAGAGAGAGAGAGAGAGAGAGAGAGAGAGAGAGAGAGAGAGAGAGAGAGAGAGAGAGAGAGAGAACCTTCTAAACCTGTTGTCGCTTACGACCGTTATAAAGTGGTTTATATAACAAGAACATAAGTAAAGATGCAAGAAGTCAGTTCCTGTAAAAACATTCATTCCTATACCAACCAATCGCTATTAATAAATTTATCTAATCTTTTGAAGTTCCTTCTTGACTCAACGCCAGAAGCCTGATAGCTGAGTTTATACCAGTCACCTGCAACTCTATTTTGAGAACCAATTTCTTTCTATCTCTTTTATTCCAAAATTAAATTCAATAACCTTAATTTTTTTTTTTCTTCCTGACTACTAACCCTGAGACTCTTCACCCTCAGTAGATCAACAATACTATGGCATTTCAGTTACCACACCAGTCACCAACACTTGACGCGTACACACACATGGCGAGGCAAGACATTCTGGTCCCCGGGCACAGCCTCCTCACAGCAGACGCTCAGTCAAGCTGGCCCGCCAACCCTCAATGCACCGCGCGCCACTGTGA
The DNA here is from genome assembly GCF_035594125.1 of Scylla paramamosain. Lineage (NCBI taxonomy): Eukaryota > Metazoa > Arthropoda > Malacostraca > Decapoda > Portunidae > Scylla > Scylla paramamosain. Next base: position 1,393,190 of record NC_087181.1, on the reverse strand, counting down.
CGTCATGCAAGTCTTTCCGTGACGTCAATTCCTCTATTCCTTCTCCACTCACCCACTTCCCCTTCCATCCTGACCATACATCCACACACATACTACTTTCCCGCCCACCCATCCAGCCCACAAACACACACCCCACATACACACACTAGCTTCCCGCTTACCTATCACCTACACACCAACATGCACTATCTTCCCGCCCATCCACCCATTTCTAACAAATCACATGAGCGTTCGATGCACCTGTACCATCCACAAGCCCACAACCTCTTGTACACCAACCACTAGTTACAATTTTCCACTCTGAAACTTTATTCCCTGCCTACCTTCCTCCTGAGACTCGCCCCTACCACTCCCGCCGCCCCAGACAATATATCCGAGACAGCGGTACCGATCGCGCCTTATCGCAGTCCCCAAGAATAATTCCCAAACGCTTTCCCGGGACCAAGACGCCAACCATCATCTGGATATTGGCTGCCACCCGATAAGAGCCGCCCGGGGAACAAGTTTTTGCCGATTCCTTCTCCCTTTTTGGGGCGAAGAAAAGTTATTTAAACAGAGATGGAAGGAGGAATTCTACGTAGAGAGAGAGAGAGAGAGAGAGAGAGAGAGAGAGAGAGAGAGAGAAGGGGGAAAAAATGAGCATGTTTTGTGTGATGTTGTTGAATTCATCTTTCCTCTCAGCTGGTGCCACGCTGCTGTTACCTCTTCCTCCTCCTCCTCCTCCTCCTCTTCCTCCTCCTCCTCCTCCTCCTCCTGCCCTCACCACCACCCAGCTGTTCCCGTGTTCCTCGTAATATATACTAATGTTCCCAGTAAGTCGCCGGGAGCACATGGAAGGCTTCTCTTTTTTGACGGGCGCCACCACTCCCTGCGCCGCGCCACACTCCTCACATGGCCTTGCTGTCCTCATTAACAGGTGTCTTGTATTTGGTTTCACTCTGTATGTTACAAGTAATACCGGTATTTAGAAACGCTTTGCTCTCTCTCTCTCTCTCTCTCTCTCTCTCTCTCTCTCTCTCTCTCTCTCTCTCTCTCTCTCCAATGCCACGGAGATGATTAGCCGGGTTTCCAAGACTGTTTCTGCTTTTGATAATGTAGAAGTCTTGTTAATCTGTCATTATAACAATACAAGTACCTATTAAATCTCACATACCTTCAACTAGAGCCGTTTCAAAGTACAGTGTTGTGGCTGAGGAGTGTTTCAGAATGTGGCCCTGTGAGTCAAGGTACTTTGCTCTATGTTCTTCTGGATAACTCTACGGGGTGGCTAACGAGTGGCCAAACGTCTCAACTTGCCCTCCATGAATCAAACCACTAAGTAGCCTGATGGTCGATATTCACATTTAGGTCTGTGAGTTACCCCGCTCTTCTCGTCTCGTCCCACCCCATGCGGCGCCCCTCCTCCTCCCATACCGCTGTTTACATTTTAGTTCGGCTATATTTTAAGGTGGAGTGAATGCCTCTTTAAGCTGGAGGACGCGGCAGATATTTACACAGAGGCGCAACACGCAGCTTGTGCAGTAACGCAGAGAAATTACTCCCTCGGGGCCTTACGTGGGGAATGGGAAGCCCTATGACCCCCCCATCCCTTACCCCCCCATCCTCTTTACTTCCATCCATCCTTGTGATTCTTTTTCTTGTTTCCTTTTCATCTTTCTCTCTCTTACCCCCTTCCTCTATTCCTTCCCATACGTCCTTATGATTCTTTCTTTCCCTATTTTCTTCCCATCCCCCTCTTTACCTCCATCTATATGACAATTTCCCTCCATATTTCCTCTCCTTTATCTTGTCTCCCTTCGCTTTTCTCTCCCTCCTTGCTTTTTTCCTCCATTTTCATAACCTATTCTCTCCACTTCTCCCAGTGTTTCCAGTTCCTCCATCTCTTCGTCATTTTCTCTCCTTTTCTCCCTCCTCACATTTTTCCTCCATTTCTCTTACCTATTCTGACCCTAATCTCCCTCCTGCTCCCCATTACCTCCATCCTCTCGTCCCCTTCTCCCTCTGTTTCCTCCTCCCTATTTTTTTTTTTTTTATCGTCTCCATCCATTTCTCCTCACCATTCCTTACTTCCCCTTCCTCTTCAGTCCCTTTTCTCCTATTCTTCCCTTCGTTTCTCCTTCACCAATGCACTTCCCCTTACTCTGACCACCTCATATCCCCTTTTCTTTTCTCCTTCCCCTAAACTTCCCTCTCTAATTCCTCTCCTTTATCATTTATACTGTCCTTCCTCACTTCGAATATTGCTTCCCATTTTCTCTTCTTCTCTTCCCTTTCTCCTCATCCACTCTATCCTCGTCTCCCCTCCTTCGCCCTCCTCCAATTTGTTCCACCTCTCCTCCAATCCTTCTCTTCGTCCTCTTCTGCTCCAAACTTTCTCTTTTTCTCTCCCCTTCTTCCCCTCTAAACCTTCCCTCCCTCGCCTTCCTCCTTCCCTCCAAACCCTCCATCCATCTTCCTTCATGTTCCGCTTTCCCTCCAAATCTTCCCTTCTCTTCACTCCCTCTTTTCTCAACTTCCCTCACATCCTTAGCGTGTCTCGTTATATACATACATAGTTAAACTCAACCTTGTATATTCCTCCTTCCCTTTCCCAATCATTATCTCCCTCCCTCCCTCCCTCCCTCCCTCCTTCTCTCTCTCTCTCTCTCTCTCTCTCTCTCTCTCTCTCTCTCTCTCTCTCTCTCTCTCTCTCTCTCTCTCTCTACTGCTGGCCATAATCTCATAAATAACAAATTTCAGGAGTTATTACTAATCTGAAAACTGTATAAATAATCAAATCATTTACATATCAATATATTTATCTATTTACTTCAAACGCTGCAAGGGACGCGGCGCTCTAACGAGGGAGCCCCGTGATGCTGCTATCCAGACTCATATATTTATAAATACTTACCAAATTATTTACTTTATTTACTTACTATACAAATTTGCTCTTATGAATAAATACTTGGATATAATTTTATGCAACACCATCAGGTCATTTCACCCTCAGTCTGTCCAATATCCAGGGGCAGGCTGAGGGGGGCAGGCTGAGGGGCAGGCAGACTGTGAGGGAGGCACACTGAGAGGGAGGGAGGCTGAGAGGGAGGCAGGCTGAGGGAGACAGGCTGAGGGAGGTAGGCTGGAAGGGAGGTAGGTTAAGAGGGAGGTAGGCTGAGAGGAAGGAAGGCTAGAAGGGAGGCAGGCTGGCAGGCAGGCTGGAAGGGAGACAGGCTACGAGGCAGGCTGAGGGAGACAGGCTGAGGGAGGCAGACTGGGAGGCAAGCTGGTTGGGAAGGACCGACTGAGAAGGAGCCAGGCAGAGGGAAGCAGGCTGGGAGGTAGGTAGGCTAGGAGGAAGGCAGACTGAGGAGTGCAGGCTGGGAAAGAGACTGAGAGGGAGGCAGGGTGAGAGGGACACAGGCTGAGGGAGGAAGGCTAAGGTAGGCAGGCTGAGGGAGACAGGCCCTTGTCACAACACACACACACTAATGAAGGAATAATGTGAGGCAAGAATACATAGGGATGAGTACATACCCAACTAGGTCACACACACACACACACACACACACACACACAGAGAGAGAGAGAGAGAGTGTGTGTGTGTAAACTGTGTACGCAGTCGTATGTACTATTTCTTGCTGCTAATTATGCTTCATTTACATACACACACACACACACACACACACACACACACACACACACACACACACACACACACAACATTACGAACAAGAACATATATGCGCGCGCGTGTGTGTATGTGTGTGTGTGTGTGTGTGCGCAGCCCCAGAGAGACATAACAGCCAAGAACTAGTTTCGCTGCACGGGACAACAACAATGGGGGCAGAGAGCGTGCTCGGGGCCGCAGAATACATCTCTTGTATACTTTCAGGACTCTATTCAATCATGCACAGCCTACCGTGGAATATTCATGAAGTGCCCGGGATACATGCGTCATGAGCGAGGGAGCGCCGAGGGAGAGAGAGAGAGAGAGAGAGGAATGGAGGGAGATAAAGTGGAACAGGAGGGGAGAAAAAGAGGATAGGGAATAATGAACGGAGGAAAAGAGGGAAATTTGCGAGTGTTAAATAAAACAGGTAATGAAATGGTAAGTCTGATGGTGTCAGTGCTGGTTGTGCGGTGAGGGGGAGGGAAGACAGGCAGAGGATGGGAATAAGAGCATGTAATAGGGATAGGATAAAATTGTACTGATAGTGGTGGTGATGTACTCTGGGAGAGAGAGAGAGAGAGAGAGAGAGAGAGAGAGAGAGAGAGAGAGAGAGAGAGAGAGAGAGAGAGAGAGAGAGAGACTTTGAATACACAGAGACACATGAACGGCGACCATGTTTTTTTTTTTTTTTTTAGAGGGTGTCTGTACCAGGGCCTAAAAACAGTAAACTTGTAGTAGTCCAGCCTGCAGCTCACCTGTGGCTTTCATAATACTCTCACAATGAAGAGCAGACGCGAATCAACACAGTGTTACTCGTCTAGCTTAATGTACAGTTTCCACAGAGAGGGTCCTGACAACATACATGCGCAGTACATGATACACAGAACATAAGAGAATAATAAAAGGTAATGCAAATACCTGATACATCTGTGCCGAGGCGTCCCGCACGGAGCATTGGCACGTACCTGTCAGAGGGAGAGAGCCACCAGCCACAGCCCAATGCGTACCTGAAAAACAAGACAGCAAGTATTAAACAGCGCGGAGGAGAAAGTTTGCAGGAGGCGAATCACATGAAACGCTTCCCCACTTTGAAATTCAGCATAAAGTTGCATGCTAATGATGGTTATTACGACACAAACTCTTAATTACGCGGGTCATTTCTTCCCAAGAGGCCACCAAACGACTTAACGCATTAAATCCCAGTAACAAGACGGTCATTAGAGAACAGCAAGAAACTTTGGACTTTACCGCGCTGATCCGCTTCACTCTGCTCCAAATCTCCACCTGCAAAGTTTCCTCTTAGAGTTTCTGGTCACCGAGTCAAAGTTTTGCCGGGAATAAAAAGAAAAGTGTGCTAAGAAGGACAAATGAAGAAGGATGAGCGAGTCTTAGCTAGCGAAAATAAACTTGAGAAAAGGATTTCACACTAAATTTCCTTGCTGATTGGGAGAAAAAAACTAACTTTATTAAAATGTTCATTACCAGTGCTGCTGCTCATACTACTACTACTGCTACTACTACTACTAATAATAATAATAATAATAATAATAATAATAACAATAATAGTAATAATAATAATAATAATAATAATAATAATAATAATAAATGCAACTACTACTGCTACTATTGACACTACTACTACAATTACTACCACTACTGTTGTTTCTGCCGCTACTACCATTACTACTACTACTGTTATTTATACTGCTACTACTACTGTTGCTGTTGCTGTTGTTACTGCTACTACTACTACTACTGCTACTGGTACTACTACTACTACTACTACTACTACTACTACTATTGTTTCTACTGTTACGTATTAATACTTATTACTACTACTACTACTACTACTATTACTACTACTACTACATGAAATATAGAGTACAGTGTAATTTTGGCACAATTTTGGTAACCCAGGAAATCATCCCGCATGTAAATAGCAATCACCCCATTAACTACGTCATTGCTAACCACTCCTAGCAGTCCCCACACTCACCTCGCTGGGGGAGGCGAGAGGCATCATCAGCATCAATTAGTAAACCACCTCATCTAATCTTTCTCTTTACGATGACGCAACTGGTTATCTCATTCATTGTTAGCTGACGCGTTCATGAGGCAGAGCAAGAAATCGTGAACATAACTACTGTTTACTCCACACTGCAATGTTCACTCTTACAGCGCAACGCAAGGCATCCCTGCACCCTCCAGACACACCTTTGTGTTTCTGGGTCACCATGGCAAACCTTGATCATGTAGATCCCTTCTAGTCCTCCTGGCAAACGCCGCCACACCTTGGGTCGCGAGGTGCAACGCAAATGTCATTACCACACAGCGGGCCACCACACAGAGCGCGACGCTTCACCACGCAGGCAAGGTTAGCCACAATATTTTCCAACACAAACACCACAGCACGACACAATCGTGTAACGTAGTCGTATTAGTGCACTGTCTAATATGCTGCTTTAAATAGGTTATGAAACTACTACTCGAGGACGAGATGTCATCTGCATTGAGTGGCCTCAGAAAGCCACCACCCGGGAAGAGCCTCGCAGGGCGCAGCGGGACACGAGACAACCACACACAGGGACTACGACGCTAATGTGTGTGTGTATGTGTGTGTGTGTGTGTGTGTGTGTGTGTGTGTGTGTGTGTGTGAAAATAAATAAACACGAGCGTGCATACACACACACACACACACACACACACACACACACACACACACACACACACACACACACACATCATTGAGCTGTTTGAGAACGAGGAGCGTAATCGTTGAAGCAGTCAAAGCTGCCTCTTATCATTACGCGCCCGGTGTCTTGCAGAAGTAATTCATCGGGGGCGGGAAGTGCAGGCGTCCCGGGTGATGCATTGATACAATTCCCCCAGACGCTGTGAAAACAGCACGCGTGTCACGGGAATACGTGGTGAGATAAATGGCATTAATAAAAGGAAAGCACGTTCACATACATCAAAATAAAAGCACGTCTGGTGCTCGCTCCAGAAATTCAGAACAGCCAAAAGTTTCATTTAAAAGCACACGGACAGCACTGGGAAGGAAAAACATTCATGCATCTAAAGTTTGTCCCAAAATGCGCCCCAACAATTCCTGCGGCGAGGAGACCGCCACGCCACGTCACGCCACGCCGCTCTGGCCCCGGTTCGGGCGTGCAGCGTGCAGGCCGCGCCACAAACCCAAGCAAGGGCTGCCTTCACGCTGAAACACACACCTACAGAGGCTCACGGAAAAGTGGTTTAAGCGGTAACCCACAGTATACACAAAAAGGCGGGAGGCAACCACCCGCGGAGGCTTCGCCGCGTGCCAAAGGAGAGGGCAAGGCAGCTAAAGCTCCGCCAGACACACAGACAAAGCCGAGACGTTGCTCTCGGCCTCAGCCACGTACCCACGCGCGAAATAAGATATTCTCCTGGAATGCATTATAATGCTTTGTTTCCCTCGTGAGCGGCTCAGCAGGTGAGCTCCTCCCTGGAAACCTCCTGACAATATTGCAGTCGGGAAGAGCCTTGATCTCCGGCCCTCAGCGGGAGTACACCTGGCTGGGGCCAGGGCGAGACAGGCACGACGCTTATCACTAAGAATGATGTGCATGCTGTGCGTCGCCTGCACACCGCCTCCCTTCACAGGCACGTTCAGAGTTCACCACAAAGTTACGATTACTTGTACTGCCGCAATACATTTCAAACTAATTCCCTTCGCTGAAAGTTGGCAAGGAATATAAGTTCTTCAAAAGAGTAAATGCACATACTCTCCCGTAATAATAAAACAGAAAGCTGTATCAACATCTTCCCTGGTAAGGATGTCATTTATACAGAACTCCTCCCTCAAAACGGTCAGTGTCACGATCTTATATTCTAGTATTCCAGCACTTGTTCTTATCAGTCAACACACACACACACACACACACACACACACTCCTAGGGGTCGCCGCGTGCCCCGGTGCCTGAGGGACTCGCCTTGTCGGGAATGCCTTAAGACACCCCAGGCGGCCACCTCCGGGGCGCAGGGACACCGAGTTGTATTATTTATATGCCACCACCCTAAATTTACATAACGAGGCCTCGTAAGCTAGCGGAGAGGTGTATAGGGAAGGAATTTTGCGGTGAAACTTTTTTTTTCCCCGGTGTTGTATTTCCTTTGTTTCCTCGGGGCACGTCAGCGTTACGTCCACAAGTGAGGCTTAAAGTGGTGTGTTGAGTGTGTTAGTGCGGCGCGGAGGTGCTGTGCAGGAGTGGTGGAGTGCTGTCGCCCGTTGCTCTCACTCGTCACGGCCCCCACCACCTGTCCTGCCTTGACGGGGGGTGCGCGGGGGACGTGGAGGGTCCTGCCGCCGCTGCCTGGCTGTGGTGCAGCGGGTCATGTCACCACACACCGCGGGAGACACGGGAGGGGTGCGCCACACATTCTTGCAAACTGACATGAATGCGTTGGATTGACGTATTCTCATCACAGGAAGTGACGCGGTGTGTCGCTTGGCGTGCTGTGCTACGCGACCTGAAGGGAGATTCGTCAGAAAAGTTAGAAATACTCTTGTTTTGTCTCCGGTTCATTAGTGAGGCATGTAGAGCCGCGGCAGCACTTGTCACTGTTAATCTACACCGCTGCACCATCCATTGACCTCCCAGATGATTAGAACACTCCATAAATCCTCGAACCTGAACTGCAGCTCAACAGACACAAATTTCGTAAGTTTTTTTGGGAGGGTTAATGAGTAGACTATTGTCAGTTTAAGCAAAGCAAGTGACGGATTTCTCTCTTATTTGTTTTTGTCCATTAGCGGAACAAAACAGGAAGACAAAAACGTTGCCGTCAGTCCTCCAGGCACCGAGCATCCCGAGCCACCGCCGGAAGCCAAAAATAGTCCGCAATTAGTCTTGTGTAATGTTGATCAGCTGCTTTATTGTTGCACCTCAACCTAGGAAAGTGGCGGAGAATTTATGGTAAGGTCTTTTTTTTTTCTTTTTATCAGCAAAACAAGATGAACTTTCCTTGTGAGGCAGACAGCGCCCCTACCCATCACGCTCAGCCGTCGCGAGCACGGGGGCGTGGAGGGCGTGAGAGAAACACACGGCATAGGAGGAACTTCTGTATGTGACACGATGGTAGCGCCTGGCTCAGTGAGATACAGGTGACCAACAAACACACACATACACACACACACACACACACACACACACACACACACACACACACACACACACACACACACACACACACACACACACACACACACACACACACACACACACACACACACATATTTTGGATCATTGTTTTCTGACTATAATCTTTAAGGACTTACACCTTTAATGGGCCTTTTTTATTTTGTTTTTTGTTGTCTTTGGCCAGAAACCCTCTTACATAAAAGCTAGCACACACACACACACACACACACACACACACACACACACACACACGTCAGTAAGGGAAGGAATCAGGGTGACGGAGCATCGCATCCTTTACCCAATGATTCACAACAAATGGCCAACATAAAGCCTGGACAGCCTCCGCCACAGCCTCCGCCGCCGCCGCCACAACGTTACTCGTCCATAACACAAAACTACGTCGCCTCGCGGACACCACGCCGCCGGGACGTGCGCTGCCCAAACTTGTTCCCAGAGTTATTATTGCATTGGGTGGGCAGCATTTTGTGCCATTTTTTAGACGATGCGGGTGTTTCCCAGGCAGATACAAAGGCTGGATGACACTTAATGCACTCATAGTACGAGGTTCCATGGGTGAAAATACTTTTGATCTTAAGCTTAACCAAAAAATTTATCTTGAAAACTCAGGTAAATATATAGAAAAACTGATAGATAGACAGACATGATACAACACACACACACACACACACACACACACACACACACACACACACACACACACACACACACACACACACACACACACACACACACACACACACACACACACACACAAGTTTCCTATTCTATGATAACTTTCACAGATACAAACTCCACAGTCTGCGTCACCCGTATGACAAATATTTCGACTAACAATGTCTCTCTCTCTCTCTCTCTCTCTCTCTCTCTCTCTCTCTCTCTCTCTCTCTCTCTCTCTCTCTCTCTCTCTCTCTCTCTCTCTCTCTCTCTCTCTCTCTCTGCGTGTGTGTTTATAATATTATCAGCCGCTCAAAGGTCTGCCCCACAGGATCATGCCTCTTTAAAAGGGGCGGGAATACCTCAAATTATATGTCAGGGTTTTAGGCAGCATGAAAATTTTAACCTCATCAAAACGCATCGTAGTAGTAGTAGTAGTAGTAGTAGTAGTAGTAGTAGTAGTAGTAGTAGTAGTAGTAGTAGTAGTAGTAGTAGTAGTAGTAGTAGTAGCAGTAGTAGTAGTAGTAGTAGTAGCAGTAGTAGTAGTAGTTGTAGTAGTAGTAGTAAAGGTGGTGGTGGTGGTGTTGATAGAGCTGTAGCTAGTGGAGTGGCAGTCGGTAACAATGATGGTGATAGTGGCGATAATGAAGATTTGTGCTTGTGCTGGAAGAGGTGTGGTGATGACTGGTGTTGGTGGCAGTGATGGAGGTGATGTAGGAGGCAGTGATGCTGATGGCTATGTTGCTATTACGACGTGAAAATGGACTAAGGAGACAATGGCAAAACTCGCATTACACCACTATGGGAATTATCACATATAAACTAGTACACTGATTTCCAGAGAACACAAGGCTTAAGGTCACCATGGCCCTACTGTTATCACGCCTTTCCAGATGACAATGACAGAACTTAGCAAACTGCCATTACTCTACCACAGAAACTATCACACATAAACTATTTTGATTTCCATAAATAGCAGACTGCATAAGATAACCATTTTTCCATTGTCCTCTTCCCGGCCTTGACACAGGAGTGGAGGAACACTGGAGGAAGACTGGAAAACTCTAAGAGGCCTGCCAACCGTGAGTCATGGCTGGAGAGGTCAAGGAGTCCTAGCTGAACGCGGTCCAATCACCACCCGCCGCCCTCCAGACACAGGGTTCTGCAGGGGGGAGTGTGTGGTGCGGTGCGGGAGGCGGTGGAGGCAAGATACCGTGTCATGTGGTTTGAGGGGCATGGTTCACTGTTTGCCTGTCGCTCCCTCACTTCGATGACATGAGAAGCGAAGGGAGGCTGACTTAACTAAGGTGTGTAAAAGTGAAGGCAAGTACTTGAGAACAATATGTGGAAAGTACTGTCTTATAATATACAATTAGAAATAATTTATTATCGATGACATGTAACAGTACACACACACACACACACACACACACACACACACACACACACACACACACACACACACACACACACGCGAACACAGATAAATAGATAGATAGATAGATAGACAGAAAGTTTATTGACCACAAATACTGTACATCATTAAAAAAAAAAAAAGCACACACACAATACTAATCATGAAAAAAACATGCAAAAATTTCATAACGTACATATACACACACCTTTGCCACCAGGCCCTCGACAGGTGACAGGGAGAGGGCAACACACACACACACACACACACACACACACGGCACTCATCAGTCTGACCAATCCGGGGGTCGAGGAATTAACGGATTATTCCTTAAATCTGGAACTAGGAGGCGATTCTTTCCACATCAAAGAAATCAACATTGTTTATTTTGATCCGGCGTAAAGAAAAATCCTTAATATTTAATCACCTGATGCCTTGAGTGTTCATCCTTCTAATTACCCTGTTAGGCGAACGATAAAGCCTCAGATTAATGCTATAATTGCGTATTAGCTTAAGTAACGCTGCATTTTGGCTGTCGTTGTGGCGGTCACGGTGATGGCTGGCGGGGAAGCGGGTGTGTGGGAGGGTGACGGAGAGAAGGGGAAGAAATGAGAGTGTGAGTGAGAGACAAAGAAGAGAGGGGAAGCAGTGAGGGTGGTGAGATCAGCAGGGCAAGGGAGGGAAGGGAAGCAGTGGGAGTATGTCAGACAGACTGCTAAAGCTTCCTTTCCACCAGGGTGACTTGAAGGATTTGTCGCTATCGTCTTGTATAATGTGTGTGTGTGTGTGTGTGTGTGTGTGTGTGTGTGTGTGTGTGTGTGTGTGTGTGTGTGTGTGTGTGTGTGTGTGTGTGTGTGTGTGTGTGTGTGTTTTACATTTTTTTTTTGTGTGTGTGTGTGTTTTATTTACTTTAGTTTAAAGTGCTACTAAATCGTCACGCTTGTGTGGATTGCATTGGATTTTGTTTGAATATTGTAAGTCACGTCTGTGTATGATGGCCATCTCTATTGTGTCTTATTTGTAAGTTCTGGTCAATAAATTATGTATCTGTAAGTGTGTGTTTGCATAGATCAAGAAAGAAAGTCACAGACGAGAAGCATATATAACTATTCATCCATTCTCAACTGTACCTTTTATTTTAATATTAAATGGAGAAAACACCAAGACGAGGCGCCTCCCCCTGCAGGGTGCGAGGGGCCTGGAAGTTGGCGCGATACAAAGAGCTGATATCCCGCGAGGCTTCCAGGCCAAGCTGCGCGTGCCGCCGCCGACGGTGCCGCCAAAACGCGCGCCCGATCTCAGCCAATCCCGGCTTTATCATCTACAGTCTTGCCGCCAAACTTTGCCGAGCGGGGCGGCCCGGATGAATTTTCACACCCAGAGAAGGATCGACGGAGAGATTTAACTCGAGCAGATGCCGGAGCGGAGCGAGTCGAGGCGGAGGCAGCAGCACAAAGCGGCGAGACGAGAGAGAGAGAGAGAGAGAGAGAGAGAGAGAGAGAGAGAGAGAGAGAGAGAGAGAGAGAGAGAGAGAGAGAGAGAGAGAGTACAAAATATAGCCGCACATTATACTCACGCACACATAAAACGTATATATATACTTTTTGTTACACCCACTGAATTAACACTTCCTTACTTTTCTACCTCATTAATTTAAGCAGCATTATTCTTATCTTCTCTTTATTAGGTCCTAACATTTAACTCTCTCCTACTTTACCTCTCTACCTCACCTCCCTCTCCCCTTCCTTCCCTCCCCTGGCCTCCTCTCCCTCCCTCTCTCCCTGCAAGCCAGCGGAGGGAGGCTAATGCAGGGGCGGATTATCATAAATACAACATACAGCGAAATGAACATACGGGGTGATGCAATTAGCAGTGAACTGAGAGTTTTCATGTTTTATTCTAGTGGCGGGCTCGGGGCGGCCGGGAGCGCGGGGAGAGGGAGTGGGGTGGGATTGGAGAGAGAAAAAGGAAGATAAAGGGAAACTGTCATCATAAGAGTGGAAGGGAGGAGGGGAAAAGAAGGTGAGAAGGAAAAAATACGTGGAGGGGTAAAGAAGAAATATTGGAGGGAAATGGAGTAAGAGAACGGAATTCTGTGAGAGAAAGAGAGAAAAGGAAAAGCGAAAGAGGGCGAAAAAATGTAAAGTGATGAAAGAAAATAAGGAAAATAGAAAATCAAGAGGAGAAACAGGCGAGGGAATGGAACGAGAATGAGAGGAAAAAGGAGAAAGTGAAACAAGGTAAGTGGGAGCAAAGTACGAACAGGAAAAAGAGGAGAGTGAGCATGAGGAGAAAGAAAAGCTCGGGAGTGAGGAGTGCAATGCACCGCTCAGGCCGCATCTAACTCATATATATATATATATATATATATATATATATATATATATATATATATATATATATATATATATATATATATATATATATATATATATATATATATATATATATATATGAATAGATGAAGTAATTTATTTATTTCTTGAGTGCCATTAATCTTGTGGTCGGCTGAAGTAGTTTGTTATAAGAATTAAACATGTTGCTTTACGCCTTTCTTCATTGAAAATTATATATCTTTGATATCAATTTTGTTTTTATGACGACACGAAACTTTCCGTCGCATTTTGTTGCAACATAAATTGGAATATTTTCTCTCGAATATCCTCCAGATCTACACTTGCTGATGCGAGGGTTGGAATTAATAGTGGAGCAGTGCTAGTTCCCATGTCTCCCATTAGCCCATTCAATATATCGGCTTATTTTGCAGCTGATATATTCCTATGGCCAGGATGAAATACTCTGTGGTATTGGAAAGCAAGTACCGTGGCCCTGAATGAATAATTTCAGGGACAGCTATGCCACCGTTGTTGCCGATATTAAACCATAGAAAATCGATTCCATTGTTACTAATTACACGGCCAGTGACGCGGCCGACTCATTACAAGGGTAGTCACTGCCTGCAGCGGTGCCCACGCACAAAACACTATAAGCCTCGCCACTCTCTCCTTGGGACACGAGTGCCTTGGCTTCCTTTACACTTATTCGCATTCACATTTACAAAACGTGGTAGTTACTTTCCATTAGTTAATTCCACGGAGGGTTAAGTATAATTCCACGTGAAGACTCCTGTGCAGGGGAGCGCCACGTGCTAGGGGAGCCGTGCAGTGGTGGCTGGACTGCAGAGACTTTGCTGCCTTAAAGCTGTAGTGGCCAACATGAAAGTAACTTGGAGCCACGTCGCGTGAAAAGCACGAGGAACTTGAACGCTGAGTCACCCACACTTGAGGCCGCCGCGATAACCCTGCGAGCCTCTGCACTTCACTCAGCCTCAGCAAAGGTCGCTATTCCGTTATTCCTCTCTCTCGGCGAATTAGACTCAAAGGAAAGAGTAATTGTGAACATGCTTTCTGTGGTGATGCTGGCACGTCAGTTAATATGAAGGAGTGTATAGTGTTTCATCTTCAGCGGAGAGAAGACGATATGGAACTATACTCGTAAAATGTGTATGGGTAGGTGTAACTTCAGGGAGATTTGGGAATGACAACCATACAAAAGGAGGTGATATAATATAGCCTTCTTCTTTTCTTCTTCCTCTTCTTTGTCTTTTTTATCTTTTTTTCTTCATCTTCCACCTCTCCTTCGCCGCCAGTCTGGCTTCAGGATGGTTCAAGATGTTCCTTGCGCCACCACCGGGGAGTGCAGGGTGCAGTCCCCCAGGCAGGTGCGGGGCTGGGGATCGTTAAGGTGCCTCCATTTCACCCAGCAAATGACGAGCACGACACACCTCCTGCAGTTGTGACCCAGACAGTCTGCAGCAGCGGTTGGCCAGCTATCCTACCCACCTGTGTGTGTGTGTGTGTGTGTGTGTGTGTGTGTGTGTGTTTCTGTGCGTGCCTACAGAATACTAGAAATAATCTACACCAGGAGACAACAAGAGTGGATAAAAGACTGTATGACAAATAATCAAATAAAGATTAACAGTATCAACACCAGAGATGCCGAGAGATGTTGTGTCTCATTGGCGAGCTTCGTCTTGCTCTTATTCTCACATCTCGTCTTGTTCTTGTTTTACTCCTCTTCCTCCTCCTCCTCCTCCTCCTCGTCCTCCTCCTCCTCATCCTCCTCCTCCTCCTAGATCTAACGCAACAGCCTTACATGTGCCTCCTAAGTCCCTGCACTGGCCACTCAAGCCTGCCCACATCGCCTGAACAGCACACGTCATGGGTAAGGTTGTGCTGCTCCACTAAATGTTTGCTTTCCTCCCTGCCCTCTACACTCCCACGTCCCTCATTCCTGCTGTGTCCCCTTCCCTTATCACTCAGTATCACCAGCAGGGAATGCCTTGGAAGCATCAGTACAAAGACTTCCCCTGCCAGGCACGTTGTCCATGAGCTTGATAACATCAGCACACATCCATTGCCTCTATACGAGGAAGACATTACCGAGTTAACGGACTACTGAGAACATCACAACGTTTAAATATCTATATTACATGACCTCCCCTCTCTTCCCTCGGTGCGTCAGGGGCTAGCAGGAGGAGAGGCGTGGGCGATGACCCGAGGACGAGCCCTGAGACCCGCGCACACACTCATCATCTCCACCCTCTTAATTAGCTAGCTCAAATAGCTCGTTAGACAGAACAAACAAGCCGGTGGATACAGCTTTACTGCCACAAGTCACGTGCTGAGGAAGAGCGTATTTGTAAACCCTCGCTTGTTCGATTCTCATCATTGCTTCCCTCATCGCGCCTCCAGGACCCGCCAGCCTCGCCCCGCATCACCGACGGGGCACAAGACACACTCACACGTAAGTATCATCACTGAAATGTAGTATGGTTACTTTAGTCTTCCCTTTTCTCTTACTTAATTGGCAATGAAATACTCATTTTCCTTAACACCACTTCTTCTAAGCTTGTGTCCTGTTTCTGTTCGTGTCACTTGGTGAGCCTTCTCCGTGTGCTTTTGCTGTATGCTTTCTGTCTTGCATCCTCCTTCACGCAGTCGATCCACCTCTTTTTTGGTCTTCCTCTTTTTCTTCTTTCATTTCCATATCCATTTTCCCCTCACGCCACACGGCTTGGTAAATAACCCATTTCTTAGCAGCTGAGAGGTCACTCACTCAACGCTCACCGTACCCATGTGCTTCTGTCTTCGAACCAACATCTGGCTCATGTGGCCCGTAATGGTCAGAGCCAGGCAGATTGTCGCAAATACTTCATTAATAAGTGGTTGTGGAAATCATCCCTTTATATGAGCCTCCCTCAGGCCTGGAACGGCGCCATTCACCCCTCGGAAAGAAGCGAGGCCAACAAACACCTCAGCCTCGCCTGGCTCAAGGTTGCCGCCACGCCGGGAAGAGTCTGGCGCAGCAGCACACACATGACACACACATCAAAATCCTCAAATCGGCAGGAGGTTTAGGAAACCTATTCACAATCCTGCAGTCAAGGCAACAGCCTTGGCAGTAATGAAACAAGACAAGGTTTAGAGCCAAGGAGTCACTGGACTGGCCAAGGAAACTAATCAGATCCCACAACGTGTGCCGCGGGGTGAGCAGATACGAGTATGCTGCTTTAGGGAGGCTTGTCAACAGCTGAGTCTGGCAAGGCGCCTGTTGGCACAGCGTCCGGCCCCGCCCAGGTCCAGCCGTCATTCTGATGAACTAACAACACTAATCAAAACATCCACAGGAGGTCACTCGTGTTTAGAAAAGTGAGAGAAAAGGTACTAATGGAAAGTTTCTCACGGCGACCCTGTACCGCCCATTACCGAGTGTGTTCATCACATGCTGAACCAGAATGCCAGAGTGCAATGTTCCCCGCACCATCGAGGCAGGTGATTCACTCCATGTACAGCACCCCATTTACTCATTGAACTTTTTTTGAAACTATACAAAAAGCACTTCTTGACATTTGTGTTATAAAACTCCCTTCTTGGAAAGAGACCTACTCGGGAAGAGAAAAGAGATGATAAAAAAAAATTAAAAAAACAGAGATAAAAGAGCCAGAGATAAAAGCCAGTGGGTGTAGCGCGTCACTAGGCAGAGCCAACAGCGGGGCAGTGCCTCGTGCCCGACCAGCAACACATGAGTGGAGAGCGCGCAGCCAATCGCATTGTTTACACTCGATAAACCTCCCTGTGCTGCCCAAGGGTCCTCGCCCGCTGCCGATATTACCCACGCAGCAGCAGCAGCAGCAGCAAGAGGAGAAGGAGGAGGAGGAGGAGGAGGAGAGGGGACGATGGAAGAAGAAAAAGAAGAATTGATCCCATTCTTGGCTCCCATGGTGAGTGACACGGGTCTAAACATGTGCCACCCGCACCTTGCCTTCCAGCAGCAGAGGTTACAGGCGTCCTCGGCGGCAAGACAACACATGTGCACTTTGGGTAAGTGTTCTTGTTCTTGTTGGCTTGGGCACATTCCTCCTTCCCGAGGTAAATCACCACAGCTTATGTCGTTTCCTGCCTAAGGGAAATCTTGTCGCGTTAATGGATAGTTAAATGATGGCAAATCTCTCGCCCAACATTTTGCTGGTGTAGAGCAAACACTGGTGAAAATCAGCCAGTTCTGGAAGCCTTCACGGGGAGTGTCGAGCCGAAGCTACTCGTAATGTCAAACTTTAAACTGGCATCAAACTTTAAAACCAGATCTGCATTAACATAACCGCGGCAGGTGCCAAGTGGGTCACAAAATGTGTCCTTTTATTAATTTAAGCGAGGAGATGAAGCGAACACTCCGGCAGTCATCGTGACGCGTCCAGCGGCCCGCGTCCTCGTGAGGATCAATTCAAGTCATTATTTTCTCTTTAAATAGACGTCTAGTGCTACGTATGTTATTAACCAAATCACAGAAACACCTTTATAACTGCAATGCTTTTTTTTTCGCCAATGTGAATGAAACATTGCGGAGCACGTTCAAAGAATGGTTTTAGAGAACACTGGCAGCACTAGCCATGACGGTGTGCCTCGAACCTCTTTACTGGCTTGTTGTTTTATTTCCTGCACAATACAATAATGAAAAAATACTCGCTTGACAGGTATTCTATTGCCATTAACAGTGAAGTAGTTAATCAGATCAGCTAATAAGTAGTGAGTTATGAGGAGGCAACAACAGGTAACACGTGGTAGGGCAGATGTCACCCTCCCCATGCCTCCCTGTATCCTCTGTTCCTTGGACAAGGCAAGCCTCGGTGACTCAAGGCACCAATGTGAACAGATATATAGAGATTTCAAAACCCTGAAAATTAATTACTTTAGTGACATAATATCTTCAAGAGCAAATCGTATATCCACGTCAAGAGTATTCATTCATTTTTAACAAAAAAGTAAATGTTTCCAACTTAACGACTCCCGCCTGCACCCTCAGTCTTGTTAATGACTCCCTCTCACTCAGTGCGAGGTGCGCTGTGCCTGCTGCGCCTGTAATGACCGTCTCTGAAGATGTATCCTGTTCCTGCACGCTGGGCTTCCTAATCCTTCACACTGATGGCAAGTCTTCCTAGCATCAAGTGTTGCGTCTCTACACTCGAGGTAATTGTAGTATTTTCATAGAGGGTGTATGAACACCTCACAGCACCAGTAAGGAAATCTGAGTTCATATTAGTCCAAGGCTTAGTGTGGTGCGCAGTATTGGTGCTGTGGCAAGAACAATAAGGAGAAACCCTCGCTACGGTGTGCTGTGTTACATAAAAGACTTTTCAACGTCATAATATATTACTGTACTTTGGCATAGAAACAGACACTTAAAGGCGTACGAATAAAGTGTTCAACATTTCCTGCACACCTTTACTATTGTCTGCTTCATTTGCGTACACTCACCTGTGTCTATTGGTCCACTGCTCTGCGCACACTTCAGCGTGATTATAAATTGACTCGTTACATAAATACTCGCAGGCACTTTCCTCTCCTTCCCTATTTCCCGGCGCGCCTCCTCACCTCCACCAGGTGTTTTAAAGCGGCCACTACTTACTGGAACCTTAATAGAAGCTGCACACAATAAATACTACACAAAATATATAAAGCAACACGTAATGACGGCATATATTGCGCTTTACCGCCCCACCCCCACCTAACCCCGCAACCCGAGAGTCCCCACCAACACCCTTACGCCCCTCGATGCCTCTTCAAGCTCTCCACACCTTTCCTGTTCACCCCACACCTTTCCCACGCACACCACACCTCTTCCACTCACCTCACCCCTCCCCCACGCAGACCACATCTCTGCCATGCACACCACACCTCAACTCCGCTCCCAACACCTCCCCCCACGCTTCTCCCACACACCTCACACCTCCCCCGCGACCTCCACGCCTTCCCAGCGCCCCCGCCAGGCCGTAGCAAGGTTTCAGACCACACCTTCGGCAGCATGAGGCTATTTACACGGCAATACCTTACGGGAGGCGGCCCTTGTAAACTGCGGCGGAGGACGGCGCCTTGTTTATGTGCCTGTTTCCCTCCCTTTCCCTGCTGCCTCCTCCCTCCTCCCCACGCCCCAGGTACTTCCTCTTTCCCTCCTCCCTCCTCCCTCCTCCCTCCTCCATAACGCTCCCTCCTTCTCTTCCCCGGCTGCTCCCTTTCTCCCTCCTCCATCTATTTTCCCTCCCTTCTCCTCCCTCTTCCCCCTCCATAACACTCTCTCCTCCTCCTCCTCCTCCTCCTCCTCCTCCTCCTCCTCCTCCTCCTCCTCCTCCTCTCTCCCTCCTCCATCTATTTCTCCTCCCTCCTCCTCCTCCTCCTCCTTCTCCTCCTCCTCCTCCTCCATCCTACCTACTCCTGTCTCCCTCCCTACTTTTATCTCTCTCCTCCCTCCGCCTCCTCCACTCCCTCCGTTCTCTCCACAATGCTCTCCCTCGTCTCACCTCTCTCCTCCTCCTCCTCCTCCTCCTCCTCCGGTACTCTCCACGATGGGCTTACAAAACTTTTCATTTGTTCTTTTTATCCCGTTTTTCAACACGACAGATATTTGCAGCGCTGTTGGTAATTCAGGTGTGATGGTGGTGGTGGTGGTGGTGGTGGTGGTGGTGACAATAATACTAATACATCTCATTCCCATTCATACTAGCATCACCCTCACCACCAGTCACTTCTACTTACATTACTACCTATAACAACATTAACAGTACCTACATGATCAGTAGTAGTAGTAGTAGTAGTAGAAGTAGTAGTAGTAGTAGTAGTAGTAGTAACGGTGGTGTTCGTGGTGTTAGTGGTGGTGTTGGTGGTGGTGGTGGTGGTCCTTTAATTATAACATTACCCTTTATCTAAGTTTGGCAACACCTTCACCATTATCACGTTACTGAACACAACAAGGCTACGTAATTGCACTTCCACCCTTTCCTTTCCTCTTTAAATGCAGACACTTCAACACGAACACCCACCTGATTATAATCCATTACATTACTTCACACTTCTATCTATTTGCACTTCAATATTTCCTCTCCTTCAGTGCAAGTCTCCTCACCGCAGTCATTTTCAAAGGACCAGGTGCGAGGCAAAGTATGGAGTAAAAGACTTGCAAATTGCCATTAAGATAAAGAGAGCATCCTTAATACCGCGTGGAGGGAGGAACGCTGGGTTGGAGGAGAGGACCGAGGGAGGGAGGAAGGGAGGGAGGGAGGGAGAGGAGAGAGTAGGGGTAGATAAAAGTTGGGAGGGTGAGAGAGGCAAGGCGGGAAGATAATGAAGCACATGAAGCATAAAGACACACACACACACACACACACACACACACACACACACACACACACACACACACACACACACACACACACACGTACGTACACACACACAAAAAAAAGTAAATGATAGCGACTATTAAAGAGAGAGAGAGAGAGAGAGAGAGAGAGAGAGAGAGAGAGAGAGAGAGAGAGAGAGAGAGAGAGAGAGAGAGAGAGAGAGAGAGAGAGAGAGACTGTGTGTGTGTGTGTGTGTGTGTGTGTGTGTGTGTGTGTGTGTCAGGAGGCCTCGAGTCCCCTCATCCTGTTTCCTATTCTCCTCACCTCGCCCTTGGCACCCTCCCGGCCCCGCCTCGCCACGCCACATCCAGGACCCTGCATGTTAATGGCTCCGGGGCTTTGAGGTGTGCCTGCCGCCAGCCCTCCTGCAGCCTACACACTGATAGGCTTCCCCGGTGGGTCTGTCAGGCCTTGCGTCGTGACTTTCTTGTTTTGTTTTTTTTATTATTATTATTATTATTATACAGGATGAATGGAATACGGAAATACATGGTGGTGCTTGTGATATGATTCTGTGTGTTGTGGTGTGTTGTGGTGTTGTGGTGGTTGGTTTGTGTTGCGACAGGTGACGTGTACTTGTGTGTGCCTGTGTGTGTGTTTTGTTTTCTAGTTGTGTTGCGATAAATGTTTTTGTGTTGTAAGTTAAAGTTTAGTATTCGCTTTTTTTTTTTTACAATGAGGGTGGAATACTTGAGACAAAGCGTTGTGTTGCAGTACTCCGTTTTTTGTGTTGCGCCAGGCGATGTGAGGCTGTTTCTTTTTAGTTTCCTTGAGTTGTATTGGTATAAATGTTTTGTTTTGTCAAGTGTGAGGTGTTTATATTTTCTTTTATCCTTCAAAAGTGAAGTGGATTAGGTATGTGTTGTGTTAAGCGATGCAAGGTTGTCTTTCTTTGAGCTGTCTTTCGAAAAATTTGACTTTCTGTAATGTTGAAACGCTGGTACTCTTTTTTTTTTTTTTTCTTGCAAGTGAGGTTCCGTTCCGTCAAGTTGTTTTGAAATGAATAATATGCTTTGTGAGATTTCGATACAAGTCAGTTAAAAATGTCTTCACTAATGTGTTGCTGCAGTGTTGAGCTGAGATGTGTCCGGTCATGCTGTGTTGAGTTGAGTTGTGTCCGGTCATGCTGTGTTGACCTGAAATGTGTCCGGTCATGCTGTGTTGAGCTGAGATGTGTCTGGTCATGCTGTGTTGACCTGAAATGTGTCCGGTCATGCTGTGTTGAGCTGAGATGTGTCCGGTCATACTGTGTTGAGCTGAGATGTGTCCGGTCATGCTGTGTTGAGTTCGTGCTAAGTTTGTTTTTATAAAGAGCTGGCCACGTGTTTTCATGCTTATTTTTCCCTGTGGCGAGTGTGCGTGTGTTTCCTCTTATGTCCTTTTGTGTGGTGTTCCTCGTGTGCTGGAGTGTTTACTTAAGGGCCGTGTTATCTGATGCCGCGTCGCGTGCCTCGCTAACATACGGGTGCCGGAACATGTGTTGATGTGACGTGATAACCTCTCCTGGCGGGTGTTCCTCTTATCTTATCACTCCGATTAACTTTTAGTGCTCCTCTTTTAATTCATTATGGACTTGTTATATTGTGAGCGGGATACTTAAGACCCATTATTTTGTGTTACGTAAAGTTAATGTAGAATGAATGTTTTTTTGTATGTTATTTAAAGGTGATGTTTGTATGTATGCTTTTTTTTTTTTCGTAGAGGTGATGTTTGTGGCGCTAATTCATTCTGTAATGACGCGTCAATGGTTGTAATTTCCCTTCACTCGGTCATTTGGTATTGTTGGTAATGATTTTATTGACAATATAAATTCTGCTTCATCCTGTGGCCTCATTCGCGCCACGCAACTTTTTACTAAATGAATTATTTTTAACGCGTAAATGATGAAAAACATGAAACATATTAATATTATCGTTTCACTTTTTAAGTGGAAAGAATTATTTTTATAAATATTAACGCTAAAATATTGCCAGTTTCCTTTTCTTGCGGGGTTAAACAAAAGGACGTATAAGAAATCATCGGTCACTGTGAATCAATGCATTAATCGTATCACATACTCCAACACGAACATGACCGCCGCGCCCAACACGTGTGCGGGTTAAGTCTGGTTGAGGAGTGGAGGCTGCAAGTTGGTGCGAGGCAAAGCTGCTCCCTGCACAACAATAGTCGAGGGAGGGCAGGCGACTTTATTGTGGCCATAGTTCTCGCAGGTTCAAGGTATTCAAGCTTCATTACGACCGTACTTCCAGGTCTCAAGGTCACTCAGGCTCCAGAGAGGCCGCTGCTCGGTGCCTTAAAGTCGCTCAAGATACATTGGCTCCGTTCTTATTGTTTGGTAGTCGTTAAAGATAAAGACATCCTTTTCTTTATCTTTTATCAAGTGCATCAGTCTTACTTTTTTGCTTCAATTTACTTGATGATTTAAAATAAAATCAAAGTTATCTCTGTCGTGCCGCAAGTAGTGTTCCATTTGACCCTTCTCTTCTCACTATCATTGCTACATAATCCTGTGCGGGCCCGTGGGTTTCACAGCAAGGACATTCAGTGGTGTCAGTGACTTTCAATGTTCCTTACTTTTAGGCACTCGTACTTCACTTGCACGATTGTCCAGCTTTCCGATTAAAAGATAAATCCCTTGAGCTGTCGTCACCAGACCCACCCACAGCAAGCCGCGGTTCTTGACAGCGCGCCTCAGCAGCCCGCCCTGGCGCGCCCCGGAGTGATGTCCTTACCGCTGAACGACCCTGCGAGGGCTGATAATGGCACCGCCCACCACGTGGCCGTCGCTCCTCACTCCGCCATGCTTTCACTACATAAGGCACACACACACACACACACACACACACACACACACTCTCTCTCTCTCTCTCTCTAACACACACATACAAAAAAGACTGAGCGGCTAATCTAGTTTTGCTGACTGGACCAATATATAGCTCGGCAATTAACAAGTATATTGGATTTCCCTGAAAAATGCGCCGACCGCTACGAGAATTTCACAATGACTGCAGCGGCCCTCTTTGCCAACCCGCTATGAAGTCTGCGGCGGGGACGGGATGGGGTGGGGAGGGGAGCGGGAGCTGCAGGCGGGCCTGTCTGTCTGTCTATCTATCCGTTTGTCTGTCTGTCCGCCTGTCCCCGCAACCTATTTGAGGAAGGCTATAAACGCCGCATCATTTTTACAGCCCCGGACGATAATAACCCTGGATATCATTGGCTGTAGAGACGATGCTCCCGTGATCTTGCTGTCTTCATCGCTGTGGGAAAGTGTACAACCTATTGCAGCGAACACCTCCCACGGGTCATTAAGTGTATTGATCCCAGGACACAATGCTTCACTCCCATCACCTCCCCTCCCCTTGCCACACTCTCTACTTTGCTTCCTGTACTGTCCTTCCCCTGCCTTAATGGCCACACCTCTCTTCTCTGCTTCGTATCCATCTATCTCGCCTCCTCTTCTTCCACTTAGATCTTCACCTATACCTTCTTTTTCTCTTCTTAGGCTGCCTCCGCTTCCTCCTCCTACTCCTCATCCTCCTCTTCCTCTTCTGGTTTCTCCTCTTCCTCTCAGAACCGAGTGCTACAAATTTCAGCTTCACGGCCACATTCTCTCTCTCTCTCTCTCTCTCTCTCTCTCTCTCTCTCTCTCTCTCTCTCTCTCTCTCTCTCTCTCTCTCTCTCTCTCTCTCTCTCTCTCTCTCTCTCTCTCTCTCTCTCTCTCTCTCTCTCTCTCTCTCTCTCTCTCTCTCTCTCTCTCTCTCTCTCTCTCTCTCTCTCTCTCTCTCTCTCTCTCTGCCTGACACACACACATACACACACACACTTTTTCTTCCACGTATCATTTACCAACGTTTTTGTCACTTAATCTTCCTTCCTTCGAATTCTTTCATACCAGTCACGCTTATGTTCGTCTGTTTCCGTCCCTGTGTGTGTGTGTGTGTGTGTGTGTGTGTGTGTGTGTGTGTGTGTGTGTGTGTGTGTGTGTGTGTGTGTGTGTGTTGTGTGTGTGTGTGTGTGTTGTAATTACTGCATAACACAAAACAACTTTCCCCATAAATTTCGCCACCGGCAGTTAAGTTCTTAGAAGTAAAGACGAGCACGCCAGCACTTTGTAATATGTAACACAAAGAATCTTAAGTGCATACACGACTCTTTAAAAAAAAAAAAAAAAAGTGACAGAAAGAGGGAGAGAGAGACAGAGAGAGAGAGAGAGAGAGGAGAGGAGAGAGAGAGAGAGAGAGAGAGAGAGAGAGAGAGAGAGGAGAGAGAGAGAGAGAGAGAGAGAAAGAAAAAAATAACCATTCGTTCAACTTAATGTGAGCAACCTTCAACCATACCCTCTCGTTTCCTTTCTCCTCCTTTCCTCCCTCCCCTCTCTCCCTCCTCCTTCCCTCATTTCTCTGACAAAAATCGATACTGGAACAATGGCTTACACTAATCGATACCTTGCCACCCCCCTCCCTCTGCCTCCCCCGTGTTCTTTCCCCGTCTTAACTCGGGTACGACGGAGAGGGGACACACCGGAGGGAAGGACAGGGGCCAGTGAGAGGAGGAAGAGGGAGGAGAGAGGGAGAGGGAGGAAGAAAAGGGATGGAAGGAGGGGCAGAAGACATAATGCTCGCGATAGGAAGTTCCAGGAATCCCCCCACGTTGTTCTTCCTTACTTTAGTCTGACCAGCGGCGTGTGGAGCAGAAGGGTCTCCAGGTCGCCTCCTTCGGTCTCCTCCTCTGGTCTTCTTCTCTGGCAGGCGGCAGTGATTGATTTTAGTTCGTGTGTTCTTGGGGGCGGCAGGACATTTCTTTCTCTCTCTCTCTCTCTCTCTCTCTCTCTCTCTCTCTCTCTCTCTCTCTCTCCTCTCTCTCTCCTCTCTCCTCTCCTCTCCTCTCTCTCTCTCTCTCTCTCTCTCTCTCTCTCTAGATGTGTGTGTGTGTGTGTGTGTGTGTGTGTGTGTGTGGGTGTGTGTGTGTGTGTGTGTGTGTGTGTGTGTGTGGTCCATTCAGAAGCCAGCCTTTGTAATAGAACCCCTATCCTACT
>NC_087181.1:1350000-1365000 GCF_035594125.1 Scylla paramamosain | reverse complement strand
GAACACCTGATGCGGGACTGTTAATGGCAGCCAAGGTGATGCTTACACAGGTGTTCCACGGTGTCGCTATGTTGAGGCCCTGTTTGAACATCCACTCTCTCTCTCTCTCTCTCTCTCACTCTCTCTCTCTCTCTCTCTCTCTCTCTCTCTCTCTCTCTCTCTCTCTCTCTCTCTCTCTCTCTCTCTCTCTCTTCTACCCTCCACGTGGCCCTTCCGCCCATCGAGTCTCGCCGCCACCTTTCAAAACACGCCGCCGTTTGGCCCCGCCGTGACGCAGCAGCTGTCACGGGCTGAGGAAAACTGGTGTTATCTCTCACGCTGCGTTAACCAGAGACACAAGACCTGCCGCCACCCCATCGGTCACCCTTTCCCGGCCTACACCCTCACCACCGGCCTCACCACCACCATCACCACACCGCCATACACTGTCATACACCCACACGTTGAAGTGACACCTTGCCTACCTCTATCATACCAAAGCACCCCAACATTCATCCTTCCCAGCCTGCACCCTGATCACCAGCATCATACATATGCACAACCACAATGAAGCGACACCCTAGTTACCTCCGCACACCCTATTGTACCTAGAAGCACCCTGACCTTTCACCCTTCTCGCCCTGCACGCTAACCTAATCACCAGCCTATCACCACGGTCCGCTATCATACACCAACACAGCCACACTAAGCCGACACCGTTCTTACCCCAACACACCCTGCAAAGAGTATACTCGTAAAGCACCCTACCCATTCACACCCTATTACTGTCCACCCATAGACAAGCACCGCCAAAAGCTCTCTACTGCCACCGATACATGTACACCCTGGCACCACCACCACCACCGCCACCGCCAGCCCCACCGCAGCGCCGCAACTCACCCTGCCAGACTGCAGCCGTAATGCTCACAACTCACCCTGCCAAATGGTCGCTGTTATACACTCTGCACCCTAATAGAGCAGCTTCACCGTCATTAAACTCGTGCCGGGCCACTACCGCCATCACCATCTACAGCAAAATAACACTTAGTCTGTTCCACATCAATAACTTCGGGCCCTCGCCATCACGCTGCTGTCCCCTGCCTGCCCGCCCGCCCGCCCGCCCGCCCCCGCTCGCATCACCGAACACTCCACGCATATTTTTATCAATAATATGGGTACAGTTGATATTATTGTTGTTTTGGTTGAGAGCAGGAGTTGTAATTCTACTGGTGATGTTTTTGTGGGTGTTAGTATGGGTGTTCGTGGGGCTTGTGTTTGTGGTGGTGGCTGCTGTCAGTGCTTGCAGTGGAGTAGTAAAGGAATGGCTACTGTGATGATAGTTGCTGTAGTAGTAGTAGTAGTAGTAGTAGTAGTAGTAGTAGTAGTAGTAGTGGTAGTGGTAGTGGTAGTGGTAGTAGTAGTGGTACCAGTAGTAGTAGTAGTAGTAGTAGTAGTAGTAGTAGTAGTAGTAGTAGTAGTAGTAGTAGTAGTAGTAGTACTAGTAGTAGTAGTAGTAGTAATAGCAGCAGCAGCAGCATTACATAGCAATAGCAACAGCAGCAGCAAAAGTACTACTGCGACAACTGTACCTCTTACCACCACCAGCACCACCACCACCACCACCACCACATACCCTGAGGCGCAGCAGTGGCTCCCTCACCACACATCAGCGCCTCCTCCTCGTCACCCTCACAGCCTCGCACCCTCACACCCTCACACCTACCTCTCCCTTCACTCCCATGACAGCAACCTCCTCCCTGCAGCCCTCTCATAATCACTCCATTCTTCCTCATTACCGCCTCCGCCCCTCTCCATTAGAGGAGGAGAACGAGGAGAGAAGATGAGAAGTGGGTTGCCGTGGACACTGGCGAGAGAGGGGTTACCATGGAAAGGAAAATGGGAGGAGGAAAAAAAAACGATAAACTAGCTGGTGAAGATTTACTGAACACAGAGCGACGAGAAATGGAATAAGTCATGAAGAAAGGGGAATAAGATGAAATAAAAGAGGAGAAGGAGAGGAGGAGGAGGAAGTGGCGAACGACGACAATGACGAGAAAGAGGAAGGAGGAAGGAGATTAGGGCCAAAGTGGATAACAAAGCACTGGCATTAGGATAAAGAGAGAGGCGGCGAGACACCTTCAGCAAGAAACACAAGGCTGTCTCTCCCTCATCGTCAGGAGGATAAGAGAGTGGATCAGAGTGATGCGACGCCCTCTGCCACCTCCACCCTCGTCTGCCACTCTAGCTCGTCACCCTCACCACACACCTCCCTCATCCTGCATCACACCACACACCTCCCTCACTCTGCAATACATCACACATCTCCTTCACCCTGCACCACATCACACGTATGCCTCACCCTCCACCACACCACGCATCTCCTTCACCCTCCGCCACACTGACACGTCACCCTCACACCACCACACACTTCTCTCATCCTGTACCACACCACACATCTCTCTCACCCTCTACCACAATATCATGTCACCCTCACACACCCACAGCTGCCTGGCTGGTTCATTTCAAGCATCCTCCTCCCTGCATACTCATCTCACCTCCACACCTGGCCGGACCACCACAGTGTTGCCTTTTAATCTTTGTCCCCCAAGCTGACCTACGGGTGCTGTCCTTCTTGTATGTTAATTTCTTGTTTGTCAGCCTTGTCACACCAAATGGAAAGCGCAACATTTTCAGTTACATCAATCAAGCAAGCAAGCAAGCAGACATACAAGCAAGAAACCAAACAATCAGTCAGTCGTGTGTCGCCAACGGTCCGCTTCGTAGACTGAAAGTAGACAGGAGTAATTTTTTTTTTTTTTTTAATGTAGAAGGGACACTGGCCAAGGGAACGAAAATCCAATTAAAAAAAAAAAAAGCCCACATTTGTTTAGTCTCATGTTCACGACACCGCATTCTTTCCAATTGAGCATTTATTATTGGGTATGTATCTTACTTAAACCTTCATTTCTTCGTTTTATTTCACATTTATTCTAGCTGCATTATTTCCTCCCTCGACCTGCTTCTCGGTGAGGCTGAGGGTCCCATGGGCTCATCAGACGCGTGTTTTGTGAACGTCACATAGTTCAGTTGTTCCTTAACGTTTTCACTGCGATATGCAACAATGGCAATGCATGGAATCTTTATAAGACCTACAAAAAATAAGAGGATAAAAAAAAGAATAGATTTTACAATTTCTAGCCAGTGCAATGTTTTGGTGTGGCTGTAGGACAAGAAAAGATGTCTCAGCGTTAGCGATTAAGAAAAGGTGTGCCAAAGAGCACTGAAAGGGTGAAATCACTCAAGTAACCAACCAACCAATCAGCCAATCAAAGGTGCAATCACTCAACCAATCAACCAACCAACCAATCAAAGGTGAAATCACTCAACCAACCAACCAACCAGTCAGCCAATCAAAGGTGAAATCACTCAACCAACCAACCAATCAAAGGTGAAATCACTCAAGGAACCAACCAATCAAAGGTGAAATCACTCAACCAACCAACCAATCAAAGGTGAAATCACTCAAGGAACCAACCAATCAAAGGTGAAATCACTCAAGCAACCAACAAATCAGTCAATCAAGGGTGAAATCACTCAACCAACCAACCAACCAGTCAGCCAATCAAGGGTGAAATCACTCAACCAACCAACCAGCCAACCAGTCAGCCAATCAAAGGTGAAATCACTCAACCAACCAGCCAACCAGTCAGCCAATCAAAGGTGCAATCACTCAAGCACCCAATGAATGCATCCATCACGTTCAATGAATAGCTCGTGCCTCTGGGGTGAAATATCCTAAGTTAATATTTGTTTTATGCGTTTAATGCGTAGCCATATTATCAGCTAAGTGCAGAGTAATGATAACCGGCAGATATTGACAAGTGTATCCTTCGTATCGCATGACTGATTCGGAAGAAGAAGGAGCTGCCTGGACAAAGCGAGCACCTCACACACGTCTCACTCCTCTCCTCGCCTTGCACACGTCACGCCTCCTCGCCTTAACTTCCATTGCCCGTGACTCTTTACACCGCAAACTTATTCTCTCGTATATCTCAGCCAGAATAAAAAAAAAAAAAAAAACGAAAAAAAACAAGTAGAATGCACCGCAAAAAAAAATATTCAGCAAGGGAAGCAAAAAAGAAATGTTAGCATACTGAGTCACATATTTCAAAGGCAGACAGGACGGGAAAAAAAATGTAAAAAAAGGAAAAAAAGTGGAGCATGACACAATTGACAGAGATGGCGCCGTTCATTTCAAATTCCATCAAACTCAGGTGTATCGGTATTACCTTCCCCGCGCCGCCATACATCCATAAACCCTTCCGTCCGCGCCACCGCCACAGATTAATGCTCGCCCTCCACCACACCACGCCGCGCCGCCACACCAAAGCAGGGCGAGGGAAAAAAAAGTAAATAAAGTAGATAACGAGTAACTATGGAGAGAGAGACAGAGAGAGAGAGAGAGAGAGAGAGAGAGAGAGAGAGAGAGAGAGAGAGAGAGAGAGAGAGAGAGAGAGATCTTGTGAGGATATTCTAAGCTTATATTTTCATTCGTCCAAATTTATCATCATAACATCATCATCATCATCATCATCATCATTATCAAATCATCAACATTATCATCACCATCATCATAACTATATCACCATTACCATAGTTGTCACCATTATCACTCATCGCAGTCATCATTGTCATCATCATCACATATCATTACAGTAGGGATGACTTCTTGCAGCTTCCCTTATTTTCCTTTGTTTTTATAATGATGATGATGATGATGATGACTGTGGTGGTGGTGGTGGTGGTGGTAAAGATGGTGATGATAATGATGATAGTGATATTGATGATGATAATGATGATGATGATAAGAATGATGATGGTGGTGGTGGTGGTAGCGGTGATGATGATGATGATGATGGCGGTGATGAGGTGACTGTTGCCCCGCGCAGTGTTCATTAGCCACACAACGACAATGCCTTCAACCTCTCAATGATTTACACAAAGGAGCTTCTCACCTAGAGGAGCTTTAAACAAAGGAGCTTTACACTCTAAGGAGCTTCATGCCAGATTACTTCCTCCAGTCTTAATTCAACTCTCTCTCTCTCTCTCTCTCTCTCTCTCTCTCTCTCTCTCTCTCTCTCTCTCTCTCTCTTGAGCTGTCTATCTATCTATCTATTTACTTCTATCGGTCTATCTATTCATTTATCTATGTTTTTATCTATATTTTCTTATATTATTTCTATCCTTCTACCTAACTACCTATCTACTTATCTGTCTATCTATCTATCTATCTATCTATCTATCTATCTATCTATCTATCTATCTATCCATCTATCTACCTATCTATCTATTTATTTATCTATTTATCTGTCTACCTATCTATCTATCTAACTATCTACCTATCTACCTGTCTGTTTATCTTTGTACCTATTTCCACACCTACTCAGCTTGGCGACAGTGACTCGCAGCACCTGCAAGGCTCAAACTCCATCACGTGGCGAGCGGCGCGGCGAGAGATGGAGCCTCGAGTTACTGCTGGCTCGTGGCCGGCAAGGATATCACATGTTACCTGCGAGCTAACCGCCGTCACGCATGTTTACCACGTACAGACTAAAATTTCATTGTTTTACCCAGAGTGTGTGTGTGTGTGTGTGTGTGTGTGTGGTGTTAGGAAGGTGTGGTGGTGGCTCATATCGTTGCGAGCAGCCATCAGCACCTGTGAGGCGCTCCCCTGGCTCCAGATATTACTGTGCAAAGGTTTAACATGATCATTACAACAAAATGCAACGTCACTCTGCATCTCTAAATGGACACCTGTGAGTGTTATTCCGTAACACTGTTGTTACTTTTCTATTAAACATTTAGCGGATAATCGCTGCTCATAAACGGAAGAAGTCAACGTCAATTTGAAACGGAAGAGTAAAAACTTCAAAGGAAAAGTATGCACAACACAGAAATGAATCAAAGAAACGAACACAGTGCGGACCAAAATTATAATAATGGACGCTCTTAATTGCCTGTGTATCCATTCCAACACGCTAGACGATAAAAATTCATATAATGCCTGCAACAAAATTATAATAGAAGCCGAGCGCTGACGACAGCCAGCCATTTATGCAAAACATTAACGGTTATATGGGCGTCCCTGCTGGCCCGCTGGCCCGCTGGTCCCACGGCCCTGCTGGCCCGCTGTCCCGCTGGCCCGCCCTTTCCTGCTGGCCCGCTGGCTCGTTGGTCTCTTGGCCCTGCTATCCCGCTGGCCTGCCCAACTAATGGCCCGCCCTGCCCACCTCAGCCCGTCACAACCACACTGCTGGCCAGACCTGCCCGTCACTGCCACACTGCTAGCCCACTCTGCCCGTCACCGCCACACAGCTGGCCCGCCCTGTCCGTCACCGCCACACCGCTGGACCGCCCTGCCCGTCACCACCAAACTGCTGGTCCGCCCTGCCCGTCACCGCCACACTGCTGGCCCGCCCCGCCCGTCACCGCCACACTATTGATCCAGCGTAACAGCCTCCATGGGTGGCGGCACAGGTCGTTCTGGCGGGCACACAAGGCAGCTTCCCGTTACGGATGGTGACTGTCGACGTGTGAACGTTTTTCATACAAGCAACAGACGCACTTTAAGCAAAACATAAACACAAGAAGGTTCGCTGTAGGTGTAATGCGATGAAGCTAAATGTGCTACGCCTAACGGCCTGGCGGGTCTGGTGGCGACGTGCTCACCTCGCCTCGTATGTAACGGCATCTTAATGTTGCTTACGTACACCTGGGCTAAAACAACGCCGTGTCGTGCCGTGTCGTGCCGCGAACACTTTCGTGTTGCACGTTTCTAAATTTAGGTTGTGTTTATGTAAGTCACGAATGCATTAATATCGAAATGATTTGTCAACGAAAAGAAGGAATCATGCTCGCATGCCACGAAATTTCTCCAGCCCGTAATTAAATGCAAGTAAGTTATATATAGCAAGACTTGAGCCCCAGGCCAGGCTCAGGGTCCGCAGGGTTGGGGCGCGCTGCCCCTCCGCTGCCATCGTCCGCGTTCCTTCCAGGAGCACTTTACTTTGGGAGTTGTGCCGTGAGCCTCCGCAGGGCGGCGAGGCGCGGCCTTATGCTGTGCTGAGAGAGGGGCGCCAGAAACTTCTTCTAACGACTTTCAAGAATGTGTGTGCAGGTGGCGGTGATCGACCGTCGCGAGCCGTCAAACAGCACCTCGGGTTAACACACACCTTAAGGGCCATTACTTCTCCCTCATGCCAGAAAACCCGCGCCATAAATAGCTTATCACGTTTTTGGCGCACAATGCCGCCGATCGCCCTCAAAGTTATGGGTCGTTGAGGCCGAAATTAACCGAGCTGTAACATTTATTTCTGCTCGCCAGACGAGATGCCACGCGATGGCGTCTTGCAATATTATGTGGAACCTTCACCCCGAGGCTTATCAGGCAGGGTGGGAGGGAGAGGCCAGCAGACGGGAAGAAAGTCAGCTGGGGAGAATAATCCTCGGCATAGTTTGGCAAAGGGTGAAAGTTGGACGCTTTGCTGGGACACGGGAGCTCATTTTCGAGGATGACAGGCGCACAAAGCTAGATTTTGCCGGCAAGTGAGAAAGAAAAACTGCCACGCACGCAAGCCAAATTAATCCTGCTTAAGACAATATTAAGGAACAGCAATAAAAGTCAGACATGCACATTAGTTTGAGCGATGGGTGAGGGACGTGCGTCGCGGAACTGAGGCGCATGAAAGACAAGCCGCCACAATTGTTCTCCGGGGATAAGAAAAGCAGTTCTCATGACTCGCCTCGCTGATTTAAGCCCGGCGTGTCCTGAGAGGGTGCGCGGGCCGGGTTTCACTCTTGCACGTATCAAGTGGTGTAGAAAATTGCTTCATAAGACGAATACGTCACGAATCGCTAAAATTTCAGGTATATTTGTTCCGAGAAGCGACATCATTTCACACTCCGAATCCTTGTCACCGGGAAGATTCCTGACGGAGGAGAAGGAGGAGGAAGAGGAGGAGGAGGCGTTGGTGGGGGCAGGCAGAGGAAAAGGAGGAGGTGTTGGTGGGGATAGGAGGAGGAGGGGGAAGAGGAGGAGGAGGAGGAGGAGGAGGAGGAGGAGGAGGAGGAGGAGAAGGATGAGGAGGAGGAGGAGGAGGAGGAGGAGGAGGAGGAGGAGGAGGAGGAGGAGGAGGAGGAGGAGGAGGAGGCATTGTCCCGGCGCCTGCTACACAAGGCCCAGCAGCTCAGTGTGGTGGGAGAGGATTAGAGGCGGGAGGGAAGGACGCGGTAGTTCAACAACGCAGCCTATCAATTAATCCATCACTGTCTGCCCCGCACAGGATGATGACAACACAAGAACCACCAACCAGTCCGCGTCCCTACTCCCACTCCTCTTTTTCTCCTCCTTCTCCTCGAAACATTACTCCCTCGATCCATCATTCTGACGCACAGTAACGATTTCAATTATTCAAGGTTGGGGTTACCGAGGATTTATTTGCAGCGAGGTGAGGTGCACCCCATTCCTCCATCTTTTCCCAACGTTTGTGATCAACATGGCGGCGGGTGGGGCGCCTCTGCGGGATTACTTTTAGTGAGGAGCTACGGATGATGTACGACGTCACTTGCAGGATAATGACAGAGGAGTATCTTGGACAATGACAGAGTATAATTGTACGCAAAGGCCCAATGTTCAGAAATTCTCTTAAAACAGTGGCCTTGGCGCGGCCATTTATCATGATAACTAAAGGAGAAAAATTTCAGCATGAGAGAAATGATGATGAATGGCCTCGCTCCTCCAGTGTAGGCCTAACGCCGCTGCCAACATTTTTGCCCCTCAAACTTATACTTCCCTACACTATGGAAGAAAAATAATGAAAAATAAAGGGGACCACTAATTGAATTTAAATCCAGCACATCCATTATACCATCGTGGCGCTGGGTACGCGGAGCCTTGCACCGGGAGAGGCGCTGCCTGGACACCAAGCTGTAGGCTGGGTGTGGCTGGTCAGACACACTGCCTCACGAAGGGAACAGCGGGACAGATCCTCGCCACACCGGTCAGGTGGTGGTGGTGGTGGTGGTGGTGGTGGTGGTGGTAAAGGAACAAGGGAAGCAATATCCAGTTCTCAGACACAGAAACATGAGTTGAGTCTATTAGAGAAAGATTCCCAGATTGTTGTTCTTTCTCCTCCTCCTCCTCCTCCTCCTTCTCCTTCTCCTCCTCCTCCTCCTCCTCCTCCTCCTCCTCCTCCTCCTCCCCCCTCCTCCTCCTCCCCCTCCTCCTCCACTTCCTTCTCTGCTTTTCATGTAAGCGTTGTCTTTTGTGATTGTTATTATTATTATTATTATTATTATTATTATTATTATTATTATTATTATTATTATGATGATGATGATGATGATCATTATCATCATCATCATCATCATCATCACCATCATCATCATCACCATCATCATCATCATCATCATCATCATTACAACCATTTTGTCTATTATTTATTTGTTTTAATTGGTTAATTTATCTATCCGTAAATGTATTTATTTCTTCATTTCTTAAATACTAACTTATTTTGCTGACATTTATTGATTTCATCATCATCATCATCATCATCATCATCATTACAGCTATTTTGTCTATTATTTATTTTTTAATTGGTTAATTTATCTATCCGTAAATGTATTTATTTCTTCATTTACTTAAATACTAACATATTTTGCTGACATTTATTGATTTCATCACTTTGCGGACGAGGCGAGCAGAACAAGTGTAGCAATTCTCGTTGTTCACTGTACTAAGGGAGTTTCTGATCTGCTTATAAATACACAAGTGTGGAATGAATGTACATTACGTCTAATAGAGTAAATGATACAATGTTTTCGCTACATAGTCATAAGGGGACGCAAAAATATGCACAAGCATGTACCTAATGAAGAGCAACGCTGATACTCGCGTGTTGTCACACACATTAGACAGAATTATGACACTCATCAGCGCGTCGCCTCGTCCTTGCCGCGTCTCTTAAACAGCAAGGAATAACTTATTTCACTACGACTAACTCCCCTTCCCAACCTCATTACTCTCTCTCTCTCTCTCTCTCTCTCTCTCTCTCTCTCTCTCTCTCTCTCTCTCTCTCTCTCTCGTCCTCCGTGCCTTCCCTCCTCCTTCTCCGCCACGCTCCCCCCTCCCACCCTTCGCCACGCCCCCCTTCCCACCCCACGCCACTCAGCGCGAGGCGTCCAAGAGGGTGTCAAGTCCCCGGGTGAGTGGGGGCGGCAGGTCACGCCACGGGCCGCCCTCCACCCCAGTGTTTTTCGTCAAGTGCATCGGAGGGATTACGTCCAGATCAAGGCGAGGTACAAGTTATATGCCCGGGTGTCACGCGCGCCTCGCCTCGCCCACAACACACCGCCAGCAAGAAGCGGCCACAACCTCCCGCCAAACTTTCTGAGACACCACCGTCGCAGATGAAATTCTTTCGTCCGTTTTTTTTTTTTACTTTCTTTTTTATTAGTGAGTTGAAATGATCTTGCCGACATCGCTCAGCACACAGTGGAATTGTAGGATTTATTTTTCCCTCTCACATGCTCCGTGCTCTTCTTTTTTCTCCCTTTACAGGAAGGCTGCAATTGGTGCGTATCTCACTCGCAACACTAATTTGGCCAGCGGCTAAACACGTCCCGATGTTTACTCAGGAGGAGCAGATTACTACCACTAAGGCTGCATATCCACAATATTTTACCTTTACTATACAAGGCCCGGCGTAATGCGTGAGTGTAGGCGCCCATTTTCACCATTTATTTAAGTAGAGGTATGAATTTGATGTATAAGCACCACAACAATTTACGTTAATAACACATCGTTGCAAACTTTACCTAAGGGAATTGCAGATCATAATTACATTGTCATTTTTTTTTTTTTTTTTCCACGACGCCCATGCCTCCTCCTCCTCCTCCTCCTCCTCCTTCCCTCCCTCGGGATCTCACACCTCTATTGTCTTTTTTTTTCTATGCACAATGAAAAGTTGATTATTTCCAGCATTTGACTGTCTCGTCCCGCTCCGAGTTGCCTCCTGCACATGCACCTCCACTCAAGGCTCCTCATCCGCCTTTACCTTCCGGTTCCTCTCTCCTCTCTCAGTAACCTCTATCCTCCCTCACCTTTTCCCTCCTTTCTTTCCCTCGCCCCGCAGGGCCTTCCGTCCTCCACCTCGCAGTTCGATAATGGACATTAAGAGGAAAGTTATGTTCAGTCTATTTTCTCGCACCATAGAATAAATTTTGCCTCATGTTTGCAGCACACCAAGCAACGCCGCGTGTCGCCCTCACCCTGCCAAACACAACTTCAGTTTCTAACTTCATTAATAAGTCGTCATTATGAACATGCATTTACACAT
Organism: Scylla paramamosain; assembly: GCF_035594125.1. NCBI lineage: Eukaryota > Metazoa > Arthropoda > Malacostraca > Decapoda > Portunidae > Scylla > Scylla paramamosain. The sequence continues at coordinate 1,353,625 of NC_087181.1, read as the reverse complement.
GTAAGAACCATTTGAATGAATAACATGACGTCCACTGAACACACACACACACACACACACACACACACACACACACACACACTATACAAGGATGTCTGCTGAAGGTGTTTCACGCCACCCTAACGTATCCATAACGTATCCATGCATTGTGTATACAAGCAGACGAGGGTTAGAATACTAAAAGTGAAACTGGAAAAACTGTTAATGAATCAATAATAGAATGGTGATAATGGAACAATGGATAACTGAAGAAATGTGCAAAGAAACAAGGAGTGCAGTGCTCCATGGAGCGTGGCGGTGTGACAGGCGTCCTTGGCAGCATCAGCCCGCACCACCGCCCCGTCACTGAGGGAGTAACCGAGGCCACACAAAACGCGGCTCCTAAAGAGTGAAGGTCCGGAGTTTCGCCTCGCGCCGCTGCCACAATATCTCTGCAAACTGATATTAAAAAAACGAAAACTTTCACAAATTCAATCATGTGCGAGGGTCGACCGCAGACCCTCACAGCCCCCAAAGTTAGACGGAATGGAGCTGCGGCTGAGAGAGAGAGAGAGAGAGAGAGAGAGAGAGAGAGAGAGAGAGAGAGAGAGAGAGAGAGAGAGAGAGAGAGAGAGAGTGTGTGTGTGTGTGTTTTGGCAGCGCAGGAGGGAGAGTGAACCAGAGATTTCGGTCCCCACGGCAGCAAGGGGTGAGTGCAGCACGGCGGGGCTCGCAGTTTTAACAATTACCGGCAAGACTGCGTAATGTGGGGCGGTGAAGCCAAGTACTCGAGGATTTCTACTCCCAATGTGAACTCTTGAATTTCAGGAGCTCAAAATGGCGGCCAAATGAGTGGCTCACTTAATTAAACGGCGGGAGGTGATTTGAACCTTGGCCACCTTTCTTTAGGTTTGATTCTACTCGGTGCAGTTTTTTTTTTTTTTCTTTTCTTTTCGGAAAGTGTAGAGGTACTGAAGTGTTAGTGGCTGTGATGGTGATGGTGGTGCTGGTGGTGATGAGGACGGCGAGTTCAGTAAATATATGATGGTGGTAAATAATACAGCGATTATTCGAAACACGTACCACACACGCACACACACACACACACACACACACACACACACACACACACACACACACACACATACACAGACACACACACACGCACACACACACACACACGCACACACACACACACACACACACACCTCATTGCGTCGTGCGGCGGAAAATATTCGCTACTCCTAACCTTCGCGAAATCTGGCAGAATGACGCCAAGCTGGAAGGGTTTTAAAAAGAAGATAAGTGTGGCTGTCCTGAGGTCAATGAGGAGAGACTGCTGACCTGCCGCCACCCGCTGGGACCCCTGCCAAGGTGGTCACCGCCGCGCAGGAGGAAGAAGGGGTTGAGGAGGAGAAAAAATGTTGCTTGCACTGAAAGAGGAGGAATTAGTGAGTGAAGGAAAGTCGTGTTGTAAAGGAAAATGGAAATAGAGGTACATATGTTTCTAGTGAAAGAGAAAAAGGAGTGTGTCGTACAAAAACCACCGAGGGAGGATTATATATATAAATATATGTAATCAAGTCGACAAACTTTGCAAAACTTGCAGCGACCTCCATGAACACACGAGTGATGGACTTGACGCTCCATCAAGAAGCGTGGCGTGTTGAGGTGTTTGCAAGACAAAAGCTCATCAGTGCGAGAATGACGCAGCAATAACTGTATGAGAAGGAAATTATGGGAGCACCAAATACCATTAAGAAAGTCAACCATTCCAATTTAGCAGTCTTAACTTTGAGTATGGTTTAAAAGCAAGACTTCAGCAAGTAACAGCATATTGCGTGCATCCTCGCGTAGTGAAAGTGGCCTTTATCCACACCAGGTAGAGAGGTGAGAGCCGCGAGCATGACGTCAGGCAGGTGGTGTCCTCGCCCTGGGGGAGCGAGTCACGTGGCTCGGCTGACTCACACAACAGACAAACAGAAGAGGAGGCAGCTCTGCAGTAAGCAAGAGCCCCGAGGCTGCCCCGCACCCCCGCACACCCTCCCACCTCCGCTCGCCCCACAAAGATGGTGGTGACCATTACCAGGATGTCCGTCGCTTGCCTCCTGACACTGCAACACTACCTCGCATCCCTCCCGCGTGGCAGTGTGTGCCTGGCTCGCCACTCAGCCCCGCGCCTCGCCATCAGCATTGTGAACTGATCATTACCAGCGGGATGCTCGGGGGCAGCCAGCAGTGCAGCGTGCTGATGGATGCACCCGCCGCCTGCACACGACACGTCGCCTGACGTCAGCGAATCGAATTCCACGCACGCTGCATGACGTGGTGTTATAGTGTCAACGTTTAGAGAAAGACAGACCTACTTAGGTGTGACGGTGGGAGAGCGACGCAATATTATCACGTCTGCCGCACCAGCGAGCCGCGTGGCGGGACGCTCCCTGGACCCCAGCCGAGCCAGACAGTTGCCGGAAGAGCCGTGTGGCGGCAAGGCGGGCGGCGGGTCGGCTCGCTGACCCCAGCTCAGACTTGTCTTGAGTGGCCGAGGAAAGGAGGGTAACAGAGGGTGACGGAAAGCTACACCGCGGGGCCCAGTGCCAGGAGGCTATGGATTAGTCCAAGGTGTCCAGACGGGGCAGCCTTTCCGCAGGGGCCGCGTGCCAGCCCCTGACAGCCTCCAGTCTGGCCCTGAGGGCGGAGGGAGGGAGCAGGGAGGCCTCCCGGTCGATGGCGCAGTTATCCCACTTGGCCTTGATCCTCAGTCACAACGTCACACCCGTCAAGTTCGGATCTTCATTTATAATTTATGATCTCTGGCTCTGGAAGATTACAGGACAGCTTTTGACAGCGTCTTATTCCGCCAAACGAGCGACCCCGCCGACCTCGTAGCTCAGGGATCGAGGCGGCCGTGACGAGGCAAGCACCTCCGCTCATCAGTGTACTGCACTGCCTTTGTCTGCCTGGTGCTCGATATTTGGCCTGTCAACCTAAAACGGAACACAAAATAAACAGAAAGAAAAGTAGAATAAAATACCTTCCTCCTCGACTTAAAGTGAGAGCAACACACATTCCGCCGTGAAAGAGAAAGAAAAGAAGAGGGAGAAAGAGGGAGGAAAGAGGAGGAAGAAAGATGGAGAAAAAGTATGAAAAAAAAAAAAGAAACAATGACTCCCATTTACAGTGACAAACATCAACACACGAACACCAAATGCGAGGGCTTATCGTGACTGAAGTGTAGTGTTCTTACATTCTGATAAACATTTGTACGCCGCGAGCATGACAGGCTGAGCACGTGGTCCTCGCCAGCCCGGCACACGAGACCCTCAAGTTAGGCCATGGAGGAAAATAAGGATTCCCGCATCGACTTCCGCCCAGCCAGTGCCTGCCTCACCTCCTCCCTCCCTTCATCTCTCCCCCTCTGCCTCACTGCCCAGGCATACTTCACTGTAACCCAGCGTGACGCCTTGGAAATGCATCACAATCAGGAATAAGCGCTTACACACACACACACACACACACACACACACACACACACACACACACACATACACACACGACCAGCCAGAATAGACCCTTTTTTTTGGCAGAAATTATATATGGATGAGTAATAAGTAATGCCTACCTGCCTACCTAGATACCTACACAC
>NC_087181.1:1312500-1345000 GCF_035594125.1 Scylla paramamosain | reverse complement strand
GTCTATTACCTAAAATCCATATTTCATACAGGCTCTAGCCGCCCCGACCCCTCGATGGAGACGTCTTAAAAATGGTAAGCTGTTTGGAAGATGATGGATGGTAGTTCATTTCTATAAGGCATTAGGGCTGCCTGCCTGTCTTGCCTCCACAATTTTCCAGCGTCAGAACTAAAGTGATGACGTTATTGTTTTACTGCCAGTGTAATGGTGAGGAATAGAATAGTTTGGGTTTCCTCTCACTCAACATGAAAGGAACTTGTATTTGGTGATGTTTTATTGGTTATGTTTGATCTGTTTGTAACTTTTATCTTGTTTTTTTTTCTTTTTTTTTCTGTTCATTTTCTTTTAGTATTTGATGTTTCTTCGTTGGGTGTTGTTAGTTAATTTTCAGTATTTCTCTCTCTCTCTCTCTCTCTCTCTCTCTCTCTCTCTCTCTCTCTCTCTCTCTCTCTCTCTCTCTCTCTCTCTCTCTCTCTCTCTCTCTCTCTTTTGTACTAATTTTCTCTTTATATTATTTGTTGCTTTATTCCTTACGATTAATCCCTTTTTGGCATTTATCTTATCCTTTTTTCTTTCTTTGTTTGTTTATTTGTTTCGTTTAATCACATATTGCTTTGTTATTCATTAATTATTTTTCTATTACCTTTCTCTCTCTCTCTCTCTCTCTCTCTCTCTCTCTCTCTCTCTCTCCTCTCTCTCTCTCTCTCTCTCTCTCTCTCTCTCTCTCTCTCTCTCTCTCTCTCTCTCTCTCTCTCTCTCTCTCTCTCTCTCTCCCCGTCCTTTTTTCATCGCCTTCTTATGTGTTTCCTATTTATCTTCTCTCCGTCTTCCCTCTCCTGGTTTCTTTCGCTGTGTTGCTCTGCGCTTTCTAGTTATTTTTTTTTCTCTTCCTTCATGGTGTTGGTCTCCCTCTCCCTCTCCCTCTCCCTCTCTCTCCCTGCCTCTCCCTCCCTCCCTCTCCAGTAAGCGACATGTTTCTTATCGAGTCAAACACACACAACTCGACGCGAACAAAAAATACCTCTGACTTGGTGATAGTTTTCTTCATTACCGACCCGATAACTGCTTGGGTAGGGCTGATGACGGCTGCTCTCTCTCTCTCTCTCTCTCTCTCTCTCTCTCTCTCTCTCTCTCTCTCTCTCTCTCTCTCTCTCTCTCTCTCTCTCTCTCCACACACTTTTTTTTTTCATCAATCACAACAAATACAAAGAAATGTGTGTATATCTATGACTATCAACATTAAGTATCGTTCTAATACATAACTACAACTATATATTACATTTACAACTCGTGGATGACATGCCAGAGTCCTCGTAAGATACATAAGAACTTAAGAAAATATAAAGGAAAACTGCAAGAAACCCTCAGATTTACACGTAGCTGTCTCTATAGAAAACATACCAGTCTATTTCCACCTAACTTCCTCATCCATACATTTGTCTGATCTTTTAAAGCTCTCTAATGACTCAGCACTAACAACGTGATTACTGAGTCTTCTCCATTTACCTACCGCTCTATTTGAGAACTAATTCCTTTTTGGCTGCAGCAAGGCGGTGAGTAACAGGAACTGCACTTGAAGACACCTTGTAAACATTCCCTTCTTGCTCTCCCATGAAAACACGCCTTTAACTCAGAATTAAAACTATTCGCTGCTCCCTGTGTGTGTGTGTGTGTGTGTGTGTGTGTGTGTGTGTGTGTGTGTGTGTGTGTGTGTGAATGGGGTGAAAAGCGAAATGGTGACAACAAACTTCACCTTCAATATTGTGTTGCGTCCAATGCTTGTGTCCTTCCTTCCTTCTTCCTTCTTTCCTTTCCTTCCTTCCTTCCTTCTTCCTTCTTTTCTTTCTTTCTTTCTTTTTTTCATGCTTCCTCCGTACCTTCCTTTCATCCTTCCACTTTCTTTCGTCCTACCTCCCTACTTTTCCTACTTTTCATCCTTCCTTGCTCCCTTCCTTCCTTCCTTCCTTCAATGCCTTATTTGCTTTTTCCTCCTTTTTTTCCGTCCTTCCTTCTTTCCTTTCTTTTATCTTTCATCCTTCCTTCCTTCCTTCCTTCCTTCCTTCCTTTCTTTCGTCCTCGCTGCATCAAGGAAGGAGAAATTCGGCGTCTCAATCGTCACGAAGGTAAAATAAAAATAGAAAAGAAAGTGAAGAAAAACAAACCGTGTCATATAGGCACTCTTCCCTTATGTCCTGTCCACACACACACACACACACACACACACCTGATGTCTGGCGAAAAATTATTGATTCGAAGTAAAGTAAAGGCGGTGTCCTTTGTGCGGGTTATTGGGTTTGCTGCCCCGAGAGAGCTGGCTCCCCCTACCCATTCTGTTTGTTCTGGGAAGTGCCTGAGCTTCCCTCCTTGGCAGGTGTGGGAGGGGGCAGGCTTGATTGAACCACCCCTGCTCTGGTCACCCGCCAATTTGCTCCCACCGTCACTGCTCCTTCCACCAAGATGTGCGTGTACGGCCGCTTCGATCCGCATTACGACCACTGGATGTACGTACTAGTGTGTGTGTGTGCGTGTGTGTGGGTGTATGGCACAGGCTAGGTGTTATAAAAATCGTGCGTGCGTGTCGTCAGGAGCGCGCACTCTCGTTATAGTCTAGGAAACTGATATGAAGGTGTTTATAGAATACCTAGAAGGATTACATGTATGAGTATCTAGTAATGTATTACGTATTATGCATAAAAGGGGCTGGTACGCGTTTCCGAGGACACAAAGAGGAAAAACATGTATTTATTCCGTGTGTAGTGATTGTCGTCGCCGCATTGGAGAAAGAAGGCAAAGCGCAACACAAGAGGCGCGTCGCTGCTCGCCGCCGCGTTTGCATGACCGTGAAAATGTTGATGTTAATGACCGGCGCGTTACTAAATACCCGAATATGAGCGTGAAAATGAGTTGGCGAGCACGAACGGATATGTTTTCTGGCTGTTGAGTGTGTGTGAGTGTGTGTATGCGTCTGTTAATCTGTCTCTCTGCCTGTCTGTGTTGTCTGTGTGTGTTGGCAGGACATTTAAATAAGCAACTTATCACCCGGAGCACCACACAAGACCGCTGAATGCACAACACCAGCACAGCGCCATTACAAATCCACAATACGCGATGCTCACTCACTCCAGCACAGCGGCCTCTGTGTGGTGGTGGTGGCGGTGGTGGTGGTGGTGGTGGTAGCTGTGGTCTCCTTTACAGCACGCATAACGCCGGGTCGTAAAGCAAGTACAGCGCGACCTTGCGGGGGGGGGGGAAGTAACAGCGCCTCCCCTTTACACAGAGTTAAGATGCTTTACCTACCGTATTTCCCCTCGCAGCCCTCCCTTTCTCTCTTCCTCCAGCTCCTCCCCTCCCCTCGCAGCCCTCCCTTCCTCTCTTCCTCCAGCTCCTCCCCTCCCCTCGCAGCAGCCCTCCCTTCCTCTCTTCCTCCAGCTCCTCCCCTCCCCTCGCAACCCTCCCTTCCTCTCTTCCTCTCTCCCTACTTCCCTCCCCTCGCAGCTTTTCCTCTCCTCTCTTCCTCTCTCCCTACTTCTCTCCCCTCGCAGCTTTCCCCTCCTCTCTTCCTCTCTCCCTGCTTTCCTTCTCTCGCTGTTCTTCCCTCCTCTCTTCCTCCCTCCCTCCTCCCTCCCATCGCAGTTCTCCCCTCCTCTTTTCCTCACTCCCTACTTCCCTCCCCTAGCTGCTCCTCCCCTCCTTCCCTCCCCTCGCAGCTCTCCCCTCCTCTCTTCCTCTCTCCCTCCTTCCCTCCCTTCGTAGTTCTCCTCTCCTCTCTCCTCTCCCTCCTTCCCTCCCCTTGCTTCTCACCGCCTCCTCTTCTCTTCTTTTCCTACTTTCCTCCTCTACCCGCTCTCCCCTCCTCTCTTCCTCTCTCTCTACTTCCCTCCCCTCGCAGCTCCTCCCTCCCCTCTTCCCTCCCTCCTTCCCTCCCTTCTCAGCTCTCCCTTCCTCTCTTCCTCCTCTCTCCCTACTTCCCTCCACTCGCCGGCTCCTCCCCTCTCCTGTCCCTTTAATGACCACCCCCACTCCCCACCCTCTCTCCCCGACTCATTCCACACCAGTAGCTGCCTTCCCCACTTCCCCTCCCCTCACTTCCCCTCCCCTCTCCTCCCCCCGTTTATCATTACTCCCTTCCCAAGCGCCATTTAGCACGAGCCGCGCCGCGTCCCACACCCCGCCTTGCAATAACACTCCCCCTCCAGCACAATCCCTCCGCCATCACTGTCCTCCTCCCTTCATCCCTTAGTCGCCCTAAATCTCCCTAGACCCCCAAATACTAGTCACTCTTTCTGCACCGGCTCAGTGTTCTCTCTCTCTCTCTCTCTCTCTCTCTCTCTCTCTCTCTCTCTCTCTCTCTCTCTCTCTCTCTGTAGTAATTTTCTTTATGGCTCAAAATCCCGCGTTACCGCTTAGTTCGGGCGAAGATGATGCCAAGCTCGGCCTCCCTAAGCTTCGTCCACAAGTCCCCGCCAAGGATTCAGCCCGATATCCGTAAGTGAGAGGACCTTTCAGCTCCCCTAAGCGAGCGGCGGGCGCCTCCTCCCGTTCCCCTCCTGTGAGCGATCAAAGCCAGTGAAAGGTCCGGGCCGTCGCCTCTAGAAGCGGTAATGTTTGTTTCTTTGACCCGAGGCTCGAGTCATCGCCATCCGTCATTGCCTCGCCGCCTATAGACACTTCCGCCGCCATTGTGAGCAGGCCAAGTCGGCAAAAGGCAAGTCTGGAATCAGCTAAAATGTAGGGATGTTTTGTGAGTCAGGCCATGGCAGTCTTCGTGGTGATCACAGCATGAAGAAATTACAGTATATCATGTGTCCTCTATTATTCTGCAGCATTTTCAGGCTATAACACCATGAACGATGCCTAGGAACTCTTGTAAACAGTGGGTAATGATGAAAGTTTTGTGTAATAGCCTGCAGCATTCCTCGTGGTGGTCACAGCGTGAAAGAATTATAGTCAGTCATCAGTCCTCTATTACTCTGCAGCGTTTTCTGGCAGTAACGCCTTGAGTGATGCCTGGTAAGTCTTGTAAACATAATTATGAACGTTATGTAAGAATGTTTTCCGCATCATCCCATTGTATTCGTCTTGGTGGCCACAGTATGAAAGAATAATCATACTAAATCATGCTATGCTATAATATTTCCGGGTCTGCAATGTCGTGAATAAGTGTTAGTAACTCTGGTAAACTGTGCACAATGATGGACACTCTCTAGGAACAAACTGCCAGAGTCGCCGTGCCGAGGCCTCCATATAGTGCGTCGTGTCGCATCTCGGTGAATACCAAAGTACCGAGTAGAAGCTCATGAAGACATTCCCAGCACGGATCCAATTACATAAGTTTGCTCTCCTCCAGCTATAACTCTCCGGCGTCTACTCAAAAGCCGCCAACACGCAGCCAAGTGAGCTGCTCCGGCATAAAAATAAAAAAGACATCTCGACACAAAGCCCAGTAAATAGCGCTACAGAGAGGAGGAGCACAAAACTTAATATTTCTCCCCACACATTCTCCCTCTGAGTGTGGTGACAGCGCATCTTTCCCCCTCCCCCCCCACGAGCCTCACCAAGAGGAGGGACGCGACAACCTTTTATCAGCACAAAGCCGCACTAAAACCCTCTGGTCAGTAATGTATAAACAGCTGCCAAAGCTGCACGCATTACGTAAACGCCAGGCCACCAAAGGCAAGGCTCTCCTCAGACTCAGTTTCTTATCGTCCACCGCTCCGAACTTTTGGCGAAACACGAGAAGCCGCCGAGACAAGAAAATACGCTCGCTTGTCGATAGAATTTGTTTATGGCATTCCCGCTCATCATCAGTATGCAAGGGGGAAACAAAGTACATGCTGGAAGGAAATACATTTATATTGGTCCGTTGTTTCACGATTATTCCCTGTCAGCATCAGACGCGTTCGCCTGAGGCGCTGCGTCATCCTACTCGATAAGGTCAATAGGCACAAAAACGTTCACCAAGAATTCCTTCCATTAACAACAGGAGCCTCCAAGTGAACCGTGCAACAATTCCCGGATATCTTATGAACGCTGTAACTAAAAGAACAATTACATGAGACTATTCCAGTACAGCCTCGCCAACCTATTAAAGCCTATCTATTCAATTCCAAGACGTTTTTTCCTAGGGGGTTGTAGAGGCGAGCGAGGCACACCCAGCTTACTACATTTGCATCCTCTGATTGCCTCAGGTCTCGGGGGAAGACTGGAACGAGGCAAGCAAGGTTCACGGCACCTCCCTCTGATCCAGTTCAAAGGTTACGCTATACAGACTTGCAGGTTTAAGAGGCAAAGACTGATGGAGTCATGAGGAAGATTTAAATATTTCACTGTAATCAGGCGTAGTGGTGACATCTTAGCCTTGACGTGAGTGTCAGTAACAGGAATGCCATTGTAACTGTGATGTGGTGTGGAAAACATGCCCAGAGAGCTAAAGAAATCAATGATTGCATAACATAGCCGCCAGTCTGTGTACCCGTACCATATATCCATCTCTCTCTCTCTCTCTCTCTCTCTCTCTCTCTCTCTCTCTCTCTCTCTCTCTCTCTCTCTCTCTCTCTCTCTCTCTCTCTCTCTCTCTCTCTCTCTCTCTCTCTCTCTCTCATTGCACCGGCTTTCAATCGCATTACTTTCCCGTCCACTTAACATTCCGGACATTTCCGTGAAACAACGCGTGACAAAAATCGGGACATTTTTTCCCGTCACCTGTGTTGTTGTTTTTCAGTGTGCCGCCGCCGCGCCGCGTGCAGGGGCAGGTGTTGGCGGCAATGAGCGCCCGACACTCCAGCGACTGCTTCCATACCCGGCGATTTGCCTTCCTTAAAGGTATGAACATCTTTTAATCACGGTGATCAAATTAGGGAACACGCAGACCAAAGCACCGGCCTCGTGTTGTCCGTGGCCTCCGCTCGTGGCGAGATTAGAGGTCTGCTGCCCACCTGGGCCCTCCACCCCGCCGCCAGCACCGCAACGGGACGATCACCGCCACGAAGGTCCCGGGGAGATGGGAAGGTGAGGCATTCATGCGTGTGTGTGTGTGTGTGTGTGTGTGTGTGTGTGTGTGTGTTGTGTGCGGCACCATGAGCCAAGTCAATCCCTAAATTACTTTAGAAGTCTTCCTCTGCGATAAATTCAAGATTAGCATTACGTTTAGAGAGAGGAAGGCCTGAAAGAGTCCAGGAAATTTACGAAATATAATAAGGAACTGCAGAAAAGACGGTGTGGGCTCCGCTGATGTGAAGTGTGACTGGCAGATGGATGAACAAACGATCCTTTTAGATGATTGAGAATCAACACAAATTTCCACCGCAAACGTAATTTAACTATAGAATTTTAAAATAAAACTATTGTGGGGAAACTAATCGAAACTGATTAAAATGCATAAAGTCATCTCAGTAATGTAGTTTTGCGAAAATAATTACCTACACTAAAAAAGTAGACACGACACATTTTGCATGTAACTACATAACTACCTACAATGTCATTATATATATATATATATATATATATATATATATATATATATATATATATATATATATATATATATATATATATATATATATATATATATATATATATATATATATATATGTACAAGTAATTTATTATGAATTAAGAGTCGAAAGTAAATGTGCTTTCCTTCCTTTATTGGTTGATAAATCCTTTACACCGTAATTTTGTGTCTCATTTATATTTTTTCTTTATTTTAAATTTTCGTTATTTTTTCACTTTCATGCCTTGAATGAGACACAAAGCAGAGACGGCACAACATCAAGATAACGATGACTGGCCACAGCCTGGCGCCCCAGCACAGCACACACCCCAGCACTCGGGAGGCACCACAGCCTGGCGCCCCAACACAGCACTAACATGCATCAAGACGAACACCACAACCTAACCTGCGTCATAATAATATTGGCCGAGCATTAGATTGCCTTTCGCCTTCCGACTGACGCATGAGCGCCGTGAACTTCCGCGTGACGAAGCGGCATAAAAAAGGAAAACTGGGCCTCGATTCGTGTCGCAGGAACATTAACGGCGGGTAACCGTGGCTGGGTTACGCCGCCCTATGTATACTGCCACGTAGGAGCAGGGGCGCCTCAGCCCTTCACTGTGAGGGTCTCCGCTGCCACTCACTCCCTCCTGTCTGCTGCTCCTTCCCTTCTTAGCATAACCTTTATTTCTCCTTCGTCTACTTTCCCCAACTATTTATGTCATGCGTCTTTCTTCCTCCGTCAGCATGTTTAAATAGATACTCTCTTCATCTTTCTCACTCCCTGTTTATTTCTCCTTTTCTTCCTCCGTCTCATTTTCCTTGCATGTTCCTTCTCTCTGTTTATTTATATTAGACCTCTTCCTCCTATTTCCGTCTCCTCTTGCCCTCTTTCTCTCCAAGTCTATCAGTCTCCTCGTCTATTCCTCTGGCACATCTTTTCTCCTTTCCCTCCACACTCCTCCTCATCCTTCTGGTGTCCTCCCTACTCTTCTCCATATATTCTTGCAAATCTACTTCCCACTCCCCTTCTCTTATTGTCCTTCCATACCTCTCTTTCCCGCTATTTATCTAAGCCTCTATTCCACTCTTTCCCCCTCTGGTCTTGCTCTCCTCCTTTCAAGAACATACTCAGTTTCTATGTTTTTACTTCCCTCTCTTATCGTCTTCTTTTCCCTCTATTTCTTCCAACGTCTATTCCACTCTATCTGTCCCCTCTCATGCCTTCCACCACACTTCACCCTCCCAGCCATCTTACACGTAGTGGCAGCGCTGGGATAAACTGTCAGCTTCATTTCCATTATTTCCATTCCCCACACCACCACCATCACCACCACCACCACCACCACCACCACCACCACTACCACAGAACTGAGCGAGCACCCACTAAAGAAAACAAATCACTACAGCGTTCATTAAGACCCGCATCACGTGACTCTTGGCTATAAAGAACACCTAACTTCTTACATGGTGTCAAAAGTTTTGTTCTTAACTTGGCCTCTGTGAACAGATTTTAAGTGGAGATTCAAGAAAGGCACAGTCACGTCGGGAATGGAAAAGGAACTTCCGTGAATGTGTAAAAAGTTCATTATTTATTACTAAGGAGTGCCGGCTTTCTTTACGGGTCCCGGGGCGCCACTTGTACCGACGACTAAATCTTGTGTTGTGTAACGCCGCGATAAGAAGGAGCCACATACTGCAGGCCGCTCAGACAGTACTGCGTCAGCTCCCTTAAAGTTCTGACGCAGTGTGGCTGTAAAACTTTCCTGCTTTATTTCTCAAGTCTCACCTCGCAGTAGCAATTCCAGCAGCTCGCCAAGACGGACAAACGTACCAGGCGAAATTTACTTCCAGAAATGTGCAAACACTTCCTCAGGCCAGTGTTTTGTCGTCACCATGAGGGACAAGACATATCGCGGGCATCTCTGTCAACACACAGGTCACCCATTCCCCGCTGACACGCGAATTTATTTCCCGGTCACACATTTCCTCAGCCCGCCACTAACAAACAGCCTTTCATTACGAGTTCTTGCCCTCAGGTCCTCTCCACTGAGCTCTCACTCCGCTCTCCACAGTCTTTCAGTGCAAAACAAAACCTTTCCCGCACTTCTTTCATTCACAACCACCTACACTTCGCACTTCCACATCACACACACACACACAGACACACACACATTGTTACTCGGCAAACACGCCTCATCTTCACACAATTTCAGGCCTCGTACGCTCATGATATTTCCTCACAAACTGAACCTGTTGTCATTCCTCCGCTTGAATTAAAAACCATCTATGTAATTGTAAGGATGATCAGCTAAATATCTTGATTCACGTCTTATATAATCCGAGTAGTAACTTTATTCTTGTTCGTTTCACAAATATTCAACTCTCTAAAGCAAAGAATATGACAAGATTTTTTAAAACACTAATTGCAAGGATGATTAGTTAAATGTCTTGATTCACACCGCAAATAATATGATAGGTTAAATGTTACTCTTCTTCCCTTCTTCCCTTCACAAATATTCAACTCTCTAAAGTAAAGGATATGACAAGATTTTTAAAACACTAATTGCAAGGATGATCAATTAAATGTCTTGATTCACGCCACAAATAATCAGAGTGGTTAAATGTTACTCCTGTCCCCTTAGCAAATATTTCACTTTAATTTTTCAAGTGTCCAATTTCTTTGAGTGAATCAGTTTAGTTTACCCCATTCTATTGATTTATCACACGATGGACTTTATAAATATGGTACTTTCATTTCTTCTGCGATTATTTTTTTCTTTTATGGTGTCTCTACATTTGTGTGGCTTCAATAAGTCATCGCCTTGTCTATTTCCACCTCTTTTCCATGTGCACTTATTTCATTTTTACGACCATTTCTTCCACGCCCCCTATCAAATCATAAAAAGATATATACGGTAACACACACAGCCTCTTTCTCACTTCTTTCTCAGATTTCATCACATGATTCCACGTTTTATGGACTTCTTCCCACCCTCTCTCTCTCTCTCTCTCTCTCTCTCTCTCTCTCTCTCTCTCTCTCTCTCTCTCTGCAAGGCCCAAACCCAATTAAAGGCCCCCAAACACTCGTTCCTTCCCCCACCTGGTGACTCTTCACTCCCTATTCAAACTCCCTTTATTTACGTTCCAGGTACAAAACTTCACCACATGTTCTATACTTTCACCATTTCTGAACTACCTTCCCAAGTTCCTCCCCTTCTATAACTTCATTCATCTCTGCGCCTCAGCACTTTACTCCTGCACACATCTAAATTCATAAAGACACAGGAAACTAAGGAGACAAGAAAATGGCAGTTGACGTTCACAAGACAGCTCCTCAAATGAACATAAGGTAGTTAATGTTTATTCTCTCATGTATCTCTAATCCTGCGTTGCCTTTCTCCCCAATGTCTACTAAATGATGAGTTATGTATTATTAAGCACTTAACTATGTACTTCATATATTTCTTCTTTTTCATCAATTACAACAACGTAATTTCTCTGTTTCAGGTGACTTGCTACTCTCTCCATACAAGCAACTGTATTATCTTAGTCTTACCAGCAGCCTTATACAGTGCCGATGTCCCTGCTACTGCTAATACTACTTCTACTACTGCTACTACTGCTGCCACCACGATTATCACCATCATTACTACTACTACTACTACTACTACTACTACTACTACTACTGCTACTACTGCTGCTGCTAATATTACTTCTACTACTGCTACTCCTGCTTCCACCACGATCATCACCACCATTACTACTACTACTACTACTACTACTACCTACACCTGCCAACAACAATACCAGCCACTCCGCGCTCTACAAATTACCTACAAAATATAATCCCATGCCAGAAGTTAATATAAAACAAAAAGTTAATAATATAACCACTTTAATCCACCATCATCGAGAGCTAATCTTCTCTTCCTTCATTTCCCCCTCCTCCCTTTCTCCCTCCATCCCTCCACCACCACCACCACCACTACAACACACGCCACGCACACATCACAGCCGTCATCACCTTTATTTCCCAGAAGCTATTAATCACTATAGCAATCCAAACCAACAACTTCATGCGGGCAACCAACTCCGCTTCTTCCCTCACATTGTACATTAACCTCACCACATTCCGAGATGCTTCTATACAGCACCCCGACCACTTTCAAAAGCCCCTAGTTGAAGTTACACAGGTTTTCAAGGGCATTTTTACAATTCTAGTGACAGATTAACAAGATTTCTACATTATTAACTGGAGGAAAAGCCTTCAGAATCCGACTAATTATCTCTGTGGCCCTTGAAAATGGTTCGGATGAGAGAGCAAAGCGTTTCAGAAGACAGGCCGGAGTTTTAAGCCTAAGACTGCGGTCATGTGGGCTGCAGAGGCGATAGTGAGGGAGCGATCGCGGTGACTGGGAAGGAAACATGAGACATAATGTTAGTGAAGACACCAAACTTCTGCAGGTGAACTGACTCGATGGTGGACAGACGCGCTAAATGATGAAGACAGCTGCTGTAACATTAACGCGAGAGATAGATGCTGGAAGATAGATAGATAGATAGATAGATAGATAGAGAGAGAGAGAGAGAGAGAGAGAGAGAGAGAGAGAGAGAGAGAGAGAGAGAGAGAGAGAGAGAGAGAGAGAGAGAGAGAGAGAGAGAGAGAGAGACCAAAGACTCGGAGGGAAAGAAATACACGCCAGCGAACAGAAAGGAAGAGAAAGGACACAGACTCGGGAACCAAAGACCAAACGGCGGGGAAAAAGAGACGAGGGGAAAAATAAAGGAGGGAGAGAAGGAAAGAGTCAGGAACAACAATAATAAGGTGGAAATGGAGAATACAAGTGTACCAGGAGAAGAGAAAACATCAGACAGGGAGGAGGCTGCAGAGAGAGAGAGAGAGAGAGAGAGAGAGAGAGAGAGAGAGAGAGAGAGAGAGAGAGAGAGAGAGAGAGAGAGAGAGAGAGAGGAGAGAGAGAGAGAGAGAGAGCGAGCACCCGGCAAGAGAGGACAAGGAAGACGGAAGAAATATATAAAACTGAATAGGGATAAGGAAACACGTGATGAGATACTGAGGGTACAAGGAACGCCACTGAGAGCACAAGAAACACTAGGCACAGCTCCACTGCTCCCTTGTCCCCTGGTATAGTACAAGGGGACAGCTTTCCTCTCGGTGACTAGCGGAAAAGAAAAAAGACAAGGAACAAGGCAGCAAGAGGCAGGGAAAATACACAACAAAGAGATCTATGATGAGATACAAGGCACACAAGGTAAAGGAGGACGCGCCAGGTACTCCCTTTGTCTCCCGGTAGTACAAGGGGGACGTGGGACAACTTTCCTGATGGTGACTTGAAAGGAGGAAAGGAACGAGTCAGTAAAAAGAGCAAGAAAAAGACACAACAAGGAGTGTAAGGGAGTGTGGAAAATTGCATGTTTTGTAGCAGTAACACAACACAAGCGAGGGAGAGCTGGAGGGGGAGAGGAGGTACAGGAGGTGGTAGGTTGAGGCACACACACAGAGAGAGAGAGAGAGAGAGAGAGGGGTGCCAGCCATGAAATTTATGGAATCTATAACTTTGTATGGGTTGAACTGCACGTAAATTTATCATAAAAGTCTCGCATTTACGGCAGCCTTTATGAGCACTGCAGCGCCATCAAGAGCAACACTCCGTCCGTGTAATCAAAAAGTTGTATTCACATGACACACTAATGCTTTTAACTTTTGTGATAAATTCCACATATCTGATGCAAATGTTTTCTCGATAATTACGTGTTCCTGCGTTCATTTCCAGTAGGATGAGATCATTAGAGCACGCCTCGGTAATTAAGAATAGGCTCTAATTAGGAGTACGCATCGATGAGTTAGAGTATGCCCCGCTTATCACGAGTACTCCCCTGCTTACTAATACTGTTTACTAGCACGCTACTCACACTGACGTCTATCACTGGTCTCTATGCATCGAGTCCACTAGTGTTAGAGTATTCCCCGCCTATCACGAGTACTCCCCTGCTTACTAATACTGCTTACTAGCACGCTACTCACACTGACGTCTATCACTGGTCTCTGTGCACCGAGTCCATTAGTAGACGTGAAGAAGAGTATTGTATGTGTTTTGAAGGGAGTGGTTATGTTGGTCAGTGTCAGTGGTCATTCATATTTCATTGTTTTGCTTTGTTTGCCATGCGATGTCTGCTGGGGAAGCCTCACACGTCTTCAGCCTGATCCAAAATATTTTAATAATTTTTAGTTCACTTCTTTTTTTTTAGTTCACATTACTTCACTTCTATTTTTATTTTTTCCGCTACTGAATACGATAAACTTTCTCGTACACAACAAACACACAAAGAGAGAGATAAGTATACAAACAAGTATCTCTGCACACACACACACACACACACACACACAACGCCGCCCCGCTTGGCCTGAACCAGCGTGTGTCCCCCGCTCATTCACTCCTGATGCGGCGCAATATGGCCTCGTGTCAGTCGTGTATGGCATCATGAATCTCGCCCAGCCTCGCGGGGTCGGACTAATTCCCTCACTGCTCCTCTGTACCTGAAGCTTCACGTCTGTTTGTCTTCCCACCTGGTGTTGCGACCTCGCCAGGATTTCACGCTATTTTCATAACTAGTGTTTTCTTACATATTCTGTTCTTGAAATTTACTTATTTGTACCTATACTTCCTTTCTGTGTGTGTGTGTGTGTGTGTGTGTGTGTGTGTGTGTGTGTGTGTGTGTGTGTGTGTGTGTGTGTGTGTGTGTGTGTGTGTGTGTGTGTGTGTGTGTGTGTGTGTGTGTGTGTGTGTGTGTGTGTGTGTGTGTGTGTGTGTGTGTGTGTGTGTGTGTGTGTGTGTGTGTGTGTGTGTGTGTGTGTGTGTGTGTGTGTGTGTGTGTGTGTGTGTGTGTGTGTGTGTAAGATAGTTACGTGAGAAAGGCAAAACGGCAAAACAAAGTAATGCAAGAGTTAAACAGTATTCTCAATCTTCCATTCCTTTTACTGATAACCTTTGGAACTCTCTGCCTGCTTCTGTATCTCATCCTCTCTATGACTTCAGATGTTTCAAATCTGGATAATCCTTTTCTGACTAGCACTTCCAGTTTGTTTGTTTGTTTGTTTGTTTATTTATTTTTTTCCATGCCAGAGCATCTCTTGCATAAAAAAAGAACACGCCAGTACTTTGAATAACTCTTACAAGTAAAAAAATGATCAGGATATAGAACAAAAGTTACAAAGAAGAGGAGCATATGGCCAGAAGAATAGACGGCAGATGGGATGAAAGAAGTGGACAGAATGGAAACTGATGGATAGATAGTTGGTATAGTACAGAGTTAGATGAATTAAAAGGTGTAGAGATGAAGCTGAATAATTTGTGTTGTGATGTCATGTGTGTGTGTGTGTGTGTGTGTGTGTGTGTGTGTGTTACTGTATGGTAGATGCAATATATATATATATATATATATATATATATATATATATATATATATATATATATATATATATATATATATATATATATATATATATATATATATATATATATATATATATATATATATATATATATATATATATATATATATATATATATATATATATATGGTCAATTTACACATGTTTTTATTATTTTTCTATCCCTATCTATCAACTTATCTAACCTACTTATCTATCTATCTATCTGTCTATCTATCTGTCTACTTGTCTATCTATCTACCTATATATCTATCTGTCTACCTATCTACATATGTATGCATGTACACATGAATGTATATGTATGTACCTGCGTATGCCCCGCCTGGCCGGGCTGATGCTGGCTGGCGGGGCATCGTCGGCTCGAACGTGTAAACATTGATTCGGGATAAAATTTGCATCGCAGGTGACCAGCCACTCGCAGATTTGCATACTAGACATCAGCTGGAGCACCACACTTCCCCGCCACCGCCAGCACCACCATGCATATGTACACACACACACACACAAACACACACACACACACACACACACACACGTAGGCACGCACCGACGCCTAGGCATACATATTCCTCACTTGCATGTACGTACACACACACACACACACACACACACACACACACACATACACAGCACCTCTGAAAATGTTCACATAAACAAACCCATCATTGTGATACTCACCATTAAAACAACAACAACAACAGTGACAACAACAACAGTGACAACATTAACAACAACAACAACAACGATGACAATGACAACAACAACAACAACACCTACAGCAACAATAACAACAACAACGATGACAACAATGACAACAACAACAACAACAAAGCGTCCCCCGTAGCAGACAAACTCACACAACCACAACTAAATGCAACGATAACACAGACTAAAAGGAACATACAAAGACGTCTCGACGTGGCTGTGTTTGAGCGAGATCTGGCAACAGTGGCGTTACATGCAGTTGATATATTACACCTACATGTTCCTGGCAGCGGTCCACGTGTCGCTGCCCATCGCGAGCGTCGCTAAATGTTTCGTCCGCAGGTGGAGCTTCGCGTCTTCCACACGTCCCCTTGAGCGATAGGCGGGCGTGGGGGAGGCGAAGGGGAAAGCGGGGTCAATCAATCGGAATTACGCACATCGGAGCAAATTTGGGTTTAACCAGTGCAAAAAGTTGTAATGCCCGAGGGATAATGTGATTAACTCCCGAGGGATGATCCGACTACTGTTTTAAAACCGAGGCGATGCACGCTTACCCTTCCGCTAGCCTAGTCCTCCTCCTCCTCCTCCTCCTCCTCCTCTTGCGCCACCATCCATTCCTCCTCCTGCCCTTTTTCCTCTTCTTTCCCTTTCCCTACTTACACTCTCACCCCTCCATTTCTTCCTTCCTCTCTCTCTTCTCTCCTTTCTCCTGTCTCTCTCCAGCGACCAGCGGAGGTCCAGCACACTCCCGGACCAATTCTCTCCCCAGTAAGCAAAACCCAGACGGAGCATACCGAATTTCCATCGATCTGTTGTCCACGTGGCCCGACCCTCCAAACGACCCGCCGCCGCCCGCCCGAGGAGGAGGGACGCCGGGATGAAAGGCACCACATCAAATAAAGGGAAACTTGATAACTAGATGGAAAAGTATTGAGGTACGAAGGCCTGGCGCTGTGATGCCAAGATTACGACCGGGTCTGTTTTTCTCATCCTCCCATTGTCTCTTTTTTCCGGTGAACATTCTCTCTCTCTCTCTCTCTCTCTCTCTCTCTCTCTCTCTCTCTCTCTCTCTCTCTCTCTCTCTCTCTCTCTCTCTCTCTCTCTCTCTCTCTCTGACACACACACACACACACACACACACACACACACACACACACACACACACACACACACACACACACACACACACACGTCTATCTGATTACCAAGTGAATCATGAAAACAGTGTCAGCAAGAAACACGTCGCCTCGGGGTGTTCATCCTTCACAGGCCCGGATAAACAGGGTCAGCCGTATAAATAACAGTGGCTGGGTGTATAGCAGCGGCCGGATCCAAGCCCCATTTTTCTCTCCTCCCTTCTCCTCTTTCTTCGTCTCCGCTCTCGGGTCTTTCCGCCTTTCCCTCCCTCAGGTCAGCTCGCCGACACAACAGAGTGAAGCCGTAATTCCCATTATTCGCAAGACTTAAGCACCAGACTTAAAAATTATAGTTTCATAAGTTCTGGTAGATGCAGGCAACGTGTGTGAGGAGTGCTGCAGTTATACGTAAGTGTGCGAGGCTTAGGCCTGTATTAAGGAACGCTCCGCTCTCTCACCATGACTGTTTTCAAAGGCCACAGAGACGACTAGCCGGGTTCTCAAGACTGTTTCTCATGTTGATAATATAGAAAGCTCATTAATATGTCACTAGAGCTGTAAAAATGCCTTTAAAAACCCGTGTGATTTCAAATGCAGCCTTTTGAAAGTAATGGAGGTGCAGAACAGAAGTCCTTACACGGTCCTTACATTCACAGATGCCCGAGTGTTATGTGCTAAGCTTCCTCCGTCTGTGTTCCCGAGCGTTCGGTTTTCAGGCTAGCGACTATGATTTTTCTAGTGTAAGTGGTGGAGTTTTGTTTGGTGATGTGGGTGTGTGTGGCTAAGTGGTGTTATGAGTGTGTAGGTAAGTGGAGTTTTGTTAGTCTTGTGTGAAATGGGTGTATGGTTAAGTGGTGGTGTTGTGGGTGTGTGGATAAGTAGAGTGATTTGTTAGTATGGTGGTGTGGGTGTGTGGCTAAGTGGTGGTGTTGTGGGTGTGTGGATAAGTAGAGTGATTTGTTAGTATGGTGGTGTGGGTGTGTTGCTAAGTGGTGGTGTTGTGGGTGTGTGGGTAAGTAGAGTGATTTGTTAGTATGGTGGTGTGGGTGTGTGGCTAAGTGGTGGTGTTGTGGGTGTGTGGGTAAGTAGAGTGATTTGTTAGTATGGTGGTGTGGGTGTGTTGCTAAGTGGTGGTGTTGTGGGTGTGTGGGTAAGTAGAGTGATTTGTTAGTATGGTGGTGTGGGTGTGTGGCTAAGTGGTGGTGTTGTGGGTGTGAAGTTAAGTGGAGTGCGACAAAACGAGCAGTACAAAGCCCATTTTCTGAAACGCTCCGCTCTCACCATAACTATATTCAAAGGCGATAAAGATAATTAGTTGGGTTCTCAAGAGTATTTCTCCTCTTAATAATATAGAAATCTTGGTAACCTATCATTAGAACCACAAAAACACCCTTAAAAACACGTGTAACTTCAACCGGAGTCTTGTATGTAGTGGAGGAGCGGCGTAGAAATGTTTCAGAATCTGGTTCCTGAGGTGTTTGAGTGCTGTGGCTCAAGACAGGAAGTGTGGCGACGGTGTGGTGGCGTGAAGGTGGGAGATCTGCCAGTACGCATTGGATGGAGTAAGGTACGCCACAGCAGATAGTGTAAACAAAAAACATCACGGTAGGTAGTGTAAATAAAAGCATCACGGTAGGTAGTGTGAACAAAAAGTCTCGCATATAAGAGGGAATCAAGCCGAGATCCGCGTTTTGTCATGTCTGGCGATATATGATAACTTGAGTAAACATTTCCGTAGAGTTCAGAATACTTTAACGTTTCACACAAGTTAGTCTCCTTACATTTCCTTCAGTCTGTTGTCGGTGCATAGTTAGTGCAGAATCGCAGCTCACAAATGCTTCCCTTGAATTGTAGCCAGCTGTAGGAACGCAAGTGGCGGCGGCGGCGAGCAGGCAGGAGACGAGTGAAGGGATGCGAGGCGAGGCAGCTCAAGTGGTACACTACAGCCTGTGCCGAGCCGTGAAGGACACGCGTACAGGCTTTACTCCACTTGTGTCTGTCACGCCGGGAAAGTTTAAGACCAACTTTCGAGGCACACCGAGCGACCGAATAGCCATCACTTACCACAGGACTCGCCGCTCACCGCCCCTCCCCTCCCCTGCCATGCCACGCTCCCACCGGCACACACCACGCAGGCCTCCCACCCCCTCACCCCTTCAACCACCACCACCACTGCTACTCGTGTCCCTAACGTCAGCCTGCCAGGACTGTTGGTGGCAGGTTGCAGAGACGCTGGAAGTGAGATCAACAAGCAGACACAAGTTTTGATAGCATAAGGTGTGTGTGTGTGTGTGTGTGTGTGTGTGTGTGTGTGTGTGTGTGTGTGTGTGTGTGTGTGTGTGTGTGTGTGTGTGTGTGTGTGTGTGTGTGTGTGTGTGTGTGGTAAGAGTCGGTAGGAGTATGGGAGTACATAGGAGTGGATAGATGTGGGTAGGTTTCCTCACTAACTATCCTGCACTACTCCTCTAAGAACTATCCACTTCCCAGACACTTTCTCTCCCTCTCTCTCCTTTCCTCCAAAACTCTTTCCACTCCTGCCTCTCACTCTCCCTCTCTCCTGCCCTCTCTTCCTCCTCCTTTCATACCTCACCCTCTCTTCCCTTCTTCAATCTCACTTACTCTAACTATCTTCCTCTTCCCATTCCTTCCTTCCTCCTTTCGTGCCTCACTCGCCACCCTCCCTCCCTCCTACTCCTTACTCAGTCCTTCCTTCCTCCCTGCCTGCCTTCCTCCGACCTTCCCTCCCTTCCTCCTTCCCCGCCAGCAAACACACGATACTTCAGCGATGTCAGGAATCAATTAGAACACTCATGGAAGATTCTGCCATCGCCACCACCACCACCACCACCACCACCACCACACATTCTGTCAGGACGCAATGGAAATTCAATATAGACTCATTATTGAATTTTTAATGTAATTACTTCCAAGCTCAAATAGGGATAATATATTGTTGTTCATTCGGAATCATGAACACTACACGAGGATAATTATAACGGGAGACAAAGAGAGCAACGGTAACGCAATCTGCATGGAGGTGGGGGAGGGGGCGAGGCAAGGGAAAGAGCAAGGGGGAAGGGAGGAAGGGGGTACTGCTGGAAGACAATGGAAGGGGAATGGAGGGAAAGAATGTGAAGAGGCAACTGGAGAAGACATATAAGGAAAAAAGTAAATGGTTTGAGGAAAAGAAAGTAAGAAGAAAGAATATATAGAAGATAGAAGGAGGAAGAGTATGGAGAGAAGACTGGAGAAGACACATGAGGGAAAAAAAAATAAACGGGTGGAGGATAATAAAGTAGGAGAAAAGAATATATAGAGAAGACCAAAGGAGTAATGAACTGTAGGAAAATAATGGGAGATGACATGTAATAAGAAGAAATAAACGGACGTAAAAAAAAAACAAAGAAGAAAGTATAAACAGGGAAGACAAAGAAGAATGAACTGGATGAAAATAATGAAGGAAAACATGAAGGAAAGTGAGGGAGGACAGAAGGCGCAATGAGAGATAAAGAAAACAAGGAAGGAAGACAGAGAGGAAACAAGAGTAGGCTAAATGAGTGGAGACAGAGAAACGAGGAAGAAGAGGAAGGAGGAGAATAGCAGAGATGAAACAAGAGAAAGAGGAATGGGTGTAAACAAAGGGACGAGGAGGAGGAGGAGGAGGAGGAGGAGGAGGAGAACGACAACAACAACAACAACAACAACAACAACAACAACAACAACAACAACAACAACAATAACAGCAACAACGATAACAAGAGGCAACACGAGAAAGGAAGAACTGCTGGTCATGGGGTGAAAACAGAGTGAGAAGCAGCAGCAGCAGCAGCAGCAGCAGTAGTAGTAGTAGTAGTAGTAGTAGTAGTAGTAGTAGTAGTAGTAGTAGTTGTAGTTGTAGTTGTAGTAGTAGTAGTAGTAGTAGTAGTAGTAGTTAGGAGAGAGAAGACAAGCAGGCAGGCGTCAGGATGAGAGGGTGGCCGCAAACTTGAGGTGAGGCAGCCTGTTAGCAGCGAGTAACAGCCCCGGCAGCCACACAACAGCCGGACAGCATGCCACCAATTTCCTCGACGATTTGGCTCCCGTTCTGGCCACACCATCCATCTTCGTCTTCACTTTGATTCAACACACACCGGTCTAATCAGGCAGCCAAGAGTCACGCAACCCACACACACACACACACACACACACACACACACACACACACACACACACACACACACACACACACACACACACACACACAGTTTTGTATTCCTAAACGTTTCAATGTCTAATTTCGACCACTCCTAACAGGCTCTAGTGGAAGTCTTAGGTGTTTTCAAGATGTTTTCATGAACCTAGTGATAATTTGACAAGGATTCTGAGCCTATTGCGTTTCAAAATCCTGACAATGATTCTGAGCCTATTGCGTTTCAAAATTCTGAGCCTATTGCGTTTCAAAATGCACACAGTCATAGAAGCATCTGCCCTTTATTTTGATGACCCTCAGTACGAAGACAGCACAACGGGAGGTCAGTGCATGCGAGATTCCGAGGCATTTCAAAACACACGCACATACAGGCGCATCTGTTCTCTACTTCGATGACCCACAGCACGGAGGATCAACATAACTAGAAGCCTCACAGGGCGGGACTGATCATCTCTATAGCCTCTCTAATCATGTCAGATTCCTAGGCGTCTCAGAATACACAGACACTGATACATCTGTTCCTTGCTTAGATGACCCACAGCACGGAGAATCACCACAACGGGAGGTCTCACAGAGTATAACTGATTATCTCCATGGCATCTCTAATCATGTGAGATTCCCAGACGTTTCAAAATACGAACATACACTGACACATTTATTTTTTTTATTTAGATGACCCACGCCAGGAAGAATCAGCAGGACGGGAGGTCTCACAGGGCGGGACTGTCTCTATGGCCTCTAATCATGTCAGATCCCAAACGTTTCAAAATACACACATACGTTGATTCATTTGTTCCTCACTTCGATGACCCCCTGCCAGGAAGACTCAGCACAACGGGAGGTCTCAAAGGGCGGCAGTTCTTCACGTTCTTCACGACGGAACCAATTAGTGAGGGGGCAAAGCCTCGCTGCACATCGCAACACTCAACGCCAATGACAACAAAGGGACGCACACCGCTGGCTACAGTAAACACCCCGCGTCCCTTTTTTTTTTTTTTTTAAGGCTGGTATCTTTTTTTTTTTTTTTTCTTTTTTTGGGGGATTCATTCCTCTCTCACTTCTGTCTTCCCTTTTTATACTTTCTCTGATTATTGGTATTTTTTCTACTCTTTCTTTTTTTACGTACTATTTTCTTTTCATTTTGGTTCGCGTTTTCTCATTCTCTTCTCAGCAAGCTCCTCTTCATACTGCTCTTCCTCGTCATTATCATCATTATCATCATTCCTCTTCTTCTTCCACTTCTTTTTCTTTTTTTTTTTCTTTTTTCTTATATCTTATTATTTTTTTCTCTCTTTTCTTTTCCTCCTCCTCCTCTTCCTCCTCCTCCTCCTCCAGCTTGTTCCTGTCACCACGTGAAGGGACATAAATAGTACACAACATCCAGCCACGACAAAAAAACATGATCCATTGCATTACGTAAGTGTTTCCCAGGCTGGCTGCAACACTGGCGCTGCGTAACACAAAGAGAGACAGTGACCGCGGCAACACCACTCCGCACCCCGCCGCCGCCCCCCCGTCCCGCCGCCCCTCCCGTCACACCGAACATTCACCATTTATCCGATAAAAAAAAGAAGGAAACATATACTCACTGGGGGAAAGACAATTACACATGCAACTTTAAGCAATGCGGTACCACCACCACCACCACCACTACCACTACCACCACCACAGCCGATGCCGCCAATGCTACCGCCACCGCCACCACCTCTATCACCACCACCACCTCCACCACCACCACTACCAGAAGAGTTGATATAAGGGAAGAGAAATCAGATGCTTAAGGCTGCAGACACTCATGAAGAATTTGAGCACACGCGCGCCTCTGTCTGTCTGATTGAGGAGCAAGGGGAGGCAAGTGGCGACAGCAATGTTAAACTTAACATGACGTCATCCTGTACTCTGTGACCACTGCCAGGAATTACAAGTATTATAGGCACCATCATAACCAAATACAGTGTGTGTGTGTGTGTGTGGTGTATATATATATATATATATATATATATATATATATATATATATATATATATATATATATATATATATATATATATATATATATATATATATATATATATTGACAGGCACACCCGCAGTAGAGTGTTTTCCAACAAGTGAGAACCTTATCTACACTCCCCAAAAATATTTGCCGTAGTAAAGTTTGTACTGGCTTGGCTAGAGTAAATAAAGTGAATGGGATATAAAAATACCAAAATGCTGAAACGTTTCCTGAAAACACATGGAAAGGTAAAGCCATGAACGAAAGCAAGATAAAAATATTTACTGCAACAAAAACAAATTGAAACTTCTCAGGCCACAATGACACAAGTGTGCGAGCCTCGACCATTCCAGGAGTCCGCGCGTGGCTGCCGTGGAGTGCTTCACTAATTACTCTTTATTTTTAAATAGAAGAGGAAAATTAATAGAAGTAACAACAAAACGGAGCAACAATGAAAAATAAATAAATAAATAAATTTTGGACAAATAAAAGACAAAAGCGAGGAGCGCGTGGAGGGAAGCTGAGGAAGATGTCGGGACGGAGAGGAAAGGCAAGCAGATGAGGCAAGAGTGAGGAAGCTTGAGTGAAATGAAAAGGGGAAGCAACGACACAAGAGCGAGGAAGGTAAAGTTAAATAAAGGGAAGAGGAAGGACGGGAGGAGCGAGGGAACCGGAGTAGAATGACGAGGCGAGGCGGCGGAAGGGGAGAGAGTTGAGGAGAATCAGGCCTCACTCCACCACGCCGGGACTCATCCCTGAAGCAAACACCCTGATGGCCTGAGCCGTGCATGTCATCCTGTCCAGCCTGCAAAAGATCCCTGAGCCTTCCCTGCCCGTCCTGCCGTCGTTACCAAGCAAGGGAGACACCCCTACACGCAGCTAACTTTCCTATAACCTTGAAATTGATGCTTACTGGAATTTTCTCAGGTAACCACTCAGATATTTTCACTTGCATGTGTCGTAACCAAACAGACACGAAGAGATGAAACACGAAAGAAGGAATAATATGCGGTAATAAAAATAGAAGAAGGAAGAAATAAAGGAGGAAGGAATGAGGCAGAAAGGAAGAAATTAAAAGGCATAGATGAAGGCAGGTGAATATAAACATTAAAAACAGGTGCTAGGATGATTAAATTTTTCATTATAGTTCTCGATACCTTCCGACAGACATTTTGCAGGTATCAGTAGTATATGTAATAATCCCACTATTATAAATCTTCACGACAGGATCAGGGCAAAGCATTCATCACATTTATCTAACACGTGGTCGCTTCTTAAATCACGTGCACTTGTAATGATATAAATACGCATCTGAATCTCTGTGTTACGAGTTGCCCCTCTAATCATCTAAAAACTCTACATGCCACACTAAAACCAGGCCATTTCGATTCGTATATATCACAGAAATGCTGACTGGGTGGCAAGACAGGGATGGTGTTCGCTGGTGAAGGGACAGCAAGCACCATCACGCCTGGCGGTGGAGGACTGAGGAGGAAGAGGAGGGGGAGAAGGATAGGGAGGGTCATGGCAAGGGAGGAGAAAATAATGAGGATGTATACGAGAGGAGGAGTTAAGTAATCATCCGAGGCTCTGAAAGTGCAAAATAAAACCGTGAATCTTAATATGTCAGGCTTAGCTGGGCGCCCTACAGCTACAGCACATGATGAGGCCGCCACGGTGCTTCACTGGCC
The DNA here is from genome assembly GCF_035594125.1 of Scylla paramamosain. NCBI lineage: Eukaryota > Metazoa > Arthropoda > Malacostraca > Decapoda > Portunidae > Scylla > Scylla paramamosain. The sequence goes on along the minus strand of NC_087181.1, from coordinate 1,320,317 downwards.
TCTTTTCGCTCCCTTGGCTGCCCCTCAACGATCCGCGGGAAGCCTGGGGCGAAGAAAGACCAACATCTACTCTTACCCTTGCCTCCTCCTCCTTCTCCTCCTCCTCCTCATTCTCTTCTTGTGTCGTCTCCATGCGTTTCGAAGCACGTGGGGTGAATGTTAAGTCGAATATTACTGGCGTTCCATGTACATACTTCGCCTTCGTATTGATCGTGGGTGGAGAAGAGGCATATGAAGGCAGTGAAAGTTAGTTCCCAATGCTAAACTTGGTCCCCGCCTCCCCTCATCACGCCACCTTCCTTCTCTCTCTCTCTCTCTCTCTCTCTCTCTCTCTCTCTCTCTCTCTCTCTCTCTCTCTCTCTCTCTCTCTCTCTCTCTCTCTCTCTCTCTCTCTCTCTCTCTCTCTCTCTCTCTCTCTCTCTCTCTCTCTCTCTCTTTCCCCTTCCACTTTGCCACGTTACCTCCCTCCTCCCTTCCCTACCTCTCCCATGCCCTCCTCTCCCCCACCTACTAGCTATAAGTCTGTCTTCCCGCTCCCTTCCTCCTTACCTCTCTCCTGTCTCACATTTTTCTCTCCGCCAGCCTACACTGTTTCCCTTTACTCTCCTCTCTCTGCCTCCTCGCTTGCTCCTCCCCCCTCCATCCCTCCATCCCTCCCCTCCCCTGCCAGAAACACCTCAGATGTACTCCAGGCAACAACAGGGAAGTGTTTTCTATCTCAGCTTAAAAGTTCAGGAACAAAAAGGAGTTGCAGCACCAACACCCACCTTCACAGCGCCCCCGCCAGCCATTACACAGGCATTCCATCACCACGCCGGGAACAACATACCTGCGGGAGGGAGAGGGAAACACTTTGAGGACAAGGTAACAAAACACGTCGTGAATTTGATATTGCACACTCAGAAATACAAGGAGTGAAAGATGATTGATATTAATACAATATGTACCTTTATACTATATATACTCTTGGTGTTATTAAAATGTAGGGGTTAGTAAAGAAAAGAAATATTTTAAGAACATGGTAACAAAAAATCGTGAGTTTGATATCCCACGCTTAGGAATACAAGTAGTGAAAGGTAATTGGTATTTACAGTATTTTTTTTTCTTTTATACTAAGGTAAAGAACTGATGCTTTGAAAATGTAAAGAAAAGGGAAAACAAAACACATCGTGAACATGACAGCATACGGGTTGTAGAAGCTGATTGACATTAATGTATGTTTTTTTTTTTACACCACAGTAAGAAAATGGCGCAGTATCGTTCCAATTTTAGCATGTGTACTGCAGAAGCAAATAGAAATGTGAGAACCAGTAGTAAAAAAAAGGAAAATACTTTAAGGGCAAGGTAACAAAATCACATCATTAATTCTATGTCATCCACTTATACCATTAGTGAAAGATGACTGATATCAACTGTATATGTTTTTTACACTAAGATAAAAAAAAATGGTGTAGTGAAAATGTTAAGACCAGCAGAGAAAAAGGCAGGCATTTTGAGAACAAGGTAACACTAACATATGTGGTAGATGATTAATATTAAAGGTGCATTTTCCTCACAACAGTCGGTGCAGTGAGAGTGCCATCATAATAAAGGAAAGGAAACCATTTTGAAGACAAGGCAACAATGTATATCGTGAATCTGACAGTGCACACTCGTAAAACACTCTTGCTATTAACAGAACGTTAGAGTGAGAGTATCGTTGTGATAGATGCGTGATTGCAATGAGAGGACCACTAGAGGATATATAAGGAAAAACCCAAGTGATATTAACTAACAGCACAACAAAAGACCGTTCAGAAGACAAAAACTCGTAAACAAACAAAGGTGGTGCGGGACGCGCGGGCGTGCTGTGGTGTGTGGCGGGCGCTGCGGTGACGGGCGGGTAAATGTTGCCTCCGTCCTCCGCTGTTACTGTGACACGAAATTCGCGTTAAGATTTCAAATGCGGCCTTTTTGTTTCCCGCTGTCTGTCACTGTGTCATTCTTTTTTGCCGATCTGTCACTCTCGCCTCCAATTTGCCGGGCGCTAAACTCCTGGGAGTGCGAGTGTAAGAGAATGGCGTCTTTATCAGCGGGTTTATCATTCGCTCTTTTCTCTCCTGGTTTTCCATTATTTGCCCTGGAATGGAAGGCGTTTTGGAGGAGCGTGTGTGAAAAATGGAGCGAGACATTTTGAGACATTTTCAAGGGGATAACTCCACGGGGCGTGTTGCGGGCCTGGGAACTATTCCTCGGGGGCTGTTTGTATATTGCTGTACAGGAAAGGCCTTTAGAACCGTGAATATATCTTCCTAGAGCTGCTAGATTTTAGGGGAAGTATTTCGATAACTCAAGGGAATAAAAGTTGGAAAAAATGTAAAGTAAAGGATAGAAACAACCCAAAAGTGGATCAGGTTACATTATTCCCACAAATTAAAGGCAGGAAATGTTGAAAAAAAGCTAGAATGATGCAAGGAAACGATAGTAAAGGCGAATCAAGTAACATTATTCCTGGAAATTAAAGGCATGTAAAGGAGGAAAAGGATAAAATGGTGGAAGGAAATAAAAGTAAGGCGAGTTAACTAATACTATCCCTCCCGGCACGAAAAGTAGAAGAAAGGCAAAATGAGGGAAGGAAATAACATAAAAGCGAATCAAATAGCATTATCCCTTCAATTTGAAAACATAAAGTGGCGAAATGGAAAGATGAAGGGAAGAAACACTACAAAGACGAATATTATTAGCGTACAGTTTTCTTTATACAAAATAGAAAAAGAATAGATGAAAACAGTTTATGTTGACCTGCCTTTCCATGACGCAATGACAATAAAGCTGGCACGGAAAGACGGTTGTAGAATAGCGAGCACTGAAGGCGGCGACACAAGAGAACACAGATACAACATTGCGTTAATAAGCAGGACTCGAGTCAGCGCAACATGAATGGAACGCAAGAATGTCTAAAATAAGGGAAGCATTAATGTGATGTGGAATTTTAATGTGAGACTAATGTGTTTATGAGTGAAAAAAAAAAACTGAGAGGAAGATTGATAGTAGTAGTAGTAGTAGTAGTAGTAGTAGTAGTAGTAGTAGTAGTAGTAGTAGTAGTAGTAGTAGTAGTAGTAGTAGTAGTAGTTGTTGTTGTTGTTGTTGTTGTTGTTGTTGTTGTTGTTGTTATTGTTGTTGTTGTATTAGTAATAGTAGTAGTAGTAGTAGTAGTAGTAGTAGTAGTAGTAGTAGTAGTAGTAGTAGTAGTAGTAGTAGTGGTAGTAGTAGTAGTAGTAGTAGTAGTAGTAACAGTAGTAGCAGTAGTAGTATTACCAACAGCAGTAGTAGTAGGAATTAGTATAAGATTACTATAATGTTCTTTGCTTCTGCACCTATACTGGTAGTTAAAGTGCAAACACACACACACACACACACACACACACACACACACACACACACACACACACACACACACACACACACACACACGGGCGGGCAGGGAAGCTGACCGGCCGTCCCTCACGCTGCGGCGGATAAGTGGAAAAAACGCGGAAACTAATCGCCCCAAAGAACGCTTGGGTGGATCCGAGACAGCCATTGAGTGCGGCGAGAGTGAGGGACGGGATGGCCTCGTACCCTGAGTTATGTACGGCTAAGAAGGAGCCAATTATCCGGCGGCGAGCCCAGATATGCTGCTGCACTTGTCCCCTCCACACACACACACACACACACACACACACATACACACAAACATTAACTAACTCACTCACTTACTATCTAACTAACTAACTAATTAACTGTACAGCTTAGACTCATGGAATCAAGTGACACATTATACAATATGTATATAACGTCCCAGGAACTGTCAACAAACACTTACGCATCCCAAGTGAGAGGGAAATAAAAAAAATGCATCAAAGTAAACAGGTATTCAGGCATGACAGTTCGTTTACATTAATACATACGAACACTATATTGATTCACACATACACATACACACACACACACACACACACACACACACACACACACACACGAGAAGGTCTGGGTTCGAGTCTCTGGGGCAGCGAGGCAGATGGGCGAACCTCTTAGTGAGCAACCGTGTTCACCAGCAAAAAAGTAGGTAAGGAATGTGAGCCTCACTGTCCCGGCGTGTGGCGTGTGAGTGGTCTGCCCTACTCCTGAGATCGGTCACCAAGAGCTTTGACTTCCTTACTGAGCGGACGGTAGTGTTGAGACCAGTAGACGACCGTGGGTGAGTAACACAGCCCGCCTCTACCCATTGTTCCCTTCCCACACCTGCAGCAACTTTCCAGGTGTGTCGCTGATAGGGCAGCTTTACTACCTTTTGTTTCCTCGCGCAGTGGAACGCATCCTTTGTACCGCTTGTTTTGATGCCTGTGTTTCCCGTAATGCTGCGTCACTCAATACGCGCTGGTCATCCTGTGCGTCTGCATGACTGGAGGGTTGCCACACTTGTATGTATGAAGTGTTTGCTATCCTTCCATTACAGAGAGTGAACTGTTGGTATTATCTCTTGTTGGCAAGTTACGAACCCTGCAATGGAGGCTATCAGTGGGTTAAGTGCGCCGCCACCCACGTGTATGTGTGTATGTACGTGTATGACATGTATGCGTGTGTTCATTCCTGCCACGAAGGTTACGAGTTATATCGGGAAAGAACCGAAGACAATACGTAATGATGAAAATAACCTACTAATATCATCAGTAAGATTTATCGTTACTTAGTGCAACTCTTACTAAAGAAGCGAACACACACACACACACACACACACACACACACACACACACACACACACACGGGCCATAATAACGTTATCTTTATCGGGCCTAATCTTGGTAATAGGTTGGTGATATATGGCTCCCTCTGGTGGCGGCTATGATAACTAAACCTCCTGCACTTTGTCCTGCCCTGGCCGCCCTCACCACTGCTCCCGCTGCCCTGCCCTGCCCTGGCCTGCCCTGCCAACCTTTATCACCCCCTTCCCATGCCTTATCCCTCCCCCTTTCACCATTCCCTCCCATTGCCAGTTCTCATCCTTCACCCTTTCCACCCTCATCATGTCTCCCTGTCCCCTACACTCTTCCCCTTCCGTTCCTCGTCCTCCCCACCCTTCGCCCTGCTTTTCTCATGTATGTCCCTCTCCCCCCCCACGCCTTCATCACCCCTTCCCCAGCATGCCTTCCTACCCGCGCCTCCACCACGCCGCCCTTTGGCTCTCCCATTTCTTATCTGTCCTTTCTTCTACATGATACATCTAACACGTTCCCTTCCTTTTCCTCAGGCTTCTTTCTTCCTCTCCTTCCTCCCTCTCGTCCTCTTTCTCCTCTTGATCCACCCGGCTGACTTGCCAAAAACTTCCTACTTCTACTACTTATCTCTCCCTTTCTTCTCCTCTCCCGTTTCTTCCTGCTCTTATCCCCCTGACGCGTCCTCCTCCTCGCAGCCCTCACCTTGCCTGCCCCTCCTCACCTCGCCCGGCACCCTCACGCCGGCATGCCTCCCTCCGCCCCTCAGTGTTTTGTCAGGCCTCCCTAGAGATGCTTCCTCACTCACACACTGCGCCTGTTTCCTCGCGGGGAACACTCGCCACCACTGCGCCAGAAGCCCTCCTCCCCTCCCCCCCCTTCTCTCTCTCTCTCTCTCTCTCTCTCTCTCTCTCTCTCTCTCTCTCTCTCTCTCTCTCTCTCTCTCTCTCCTCTCTCTCTCTCTCTCTCTCTCTCTCTCTCTCTCTCCCTCTCTCTCACACACACACACACACACACACACACACACACACACACACACACACACACACAGTGGAAGTGAAGACAAGCAAGGCGACGACCTCAGTATTAGCCTGGTGTTATCTCTTGTTTGTCTTTACTTTAATCTGGTGAGCCTTTTCACGCCGCTCTAATTGTTGATCAAAAGGAATGCAATAACAACAACAACAACAACAACAACAACAACAACAACAACAACAACAATAATAATAATAATAATAATAATAATAATAATAATAATAATAATAATAATAATAATAATAACATCAAAGACAAAAGATACATAAATGAATATTTGAATAGAACTTTGGGGGCTAAAAAGTGAAGTGTTTCCGGCGTGGACGGCTCCCCTCGCCGTGCATGCATTATGCATCAAGGTTTTGTTACGGTGCCTATGGAGAACACAGCCAAGGGATGTGAAATAACACGCGCCGAGCCTCCCACCAACAGCCGAGGCTTAGTCAGTGTGAGCTGAACTAAATCACAGTCAAGCATTTGCTGCATTGAGTGTGCACAATTTTCTTGGGCGTGGGAGGAACCAGATGTGACGGGATTAAGTGTCTCTCTTTTATCGTAGCGAACAATAACGCTCAGTGTCAGTCTCAACAGGACCGACTGGCGGGGCTTTCAGTGTACGCTGTTACCGTGCACTAGTGACGGGCAGCCTGGCGGGCACCGCTCCTTCACGCCGCCTCCTGACGCAGCGAGGCCTGGGGGAGGAGGAAGTTTACCGGCGGGATATCGCACGCTTGGCTTGGCCTTTTTTACGCCCGAGCGTCATCATCAACGCCTCATCAGCAGCGTTCGCTCAGCCTTCTTTGCCTCATTACGTGCTTCCGTTAAAACTAGCAGGCGTTAATTTCCTTATTTTATGGGGCGAAGGTCTCGTATCTTGGGTGAAATATAATGCTTCTACACTTTCTTTGAACATTTTCCTTAATATCTTCCTAATTACTCCTCCGCGAACGAGTAATCTCTATACATTTGTGGTCACCGTGGCTCACACTGCATAGCCTCCAGCCATTTGTGAAGGCAAACCACACACACACACACACACACACACACACACACACACACACACACACACACACACACACACACACACACACACACACACACACACACACACACACACACACACACACACACACGAGCGGAGCGGGATAAATGATCTTGTGCAAGCATAAGAAAAGGGTCAATATTTGGCGGCCAAAACAAACAGACGTGAGCCGCAGGGAGACAAACCCGCGCGGCATCGAATATCTTGTACTCGACGTTGTGTCAAGACTTTCATACACACCCATTTTCTTGGCGGGTGTGGGTTTCAAGCTGAGGCTTCCCGCCGCACCGCGTCACCGTCACACGCCGACACTCAGCTGTTGGCCCGCCGCTCCATTACGACACGCGACCCGTTACTTGACCAATGTTGACGTGGCCACGTCCCTTTATTACTGGTTTTCGTATCTGCACTGTGGCGGAAATTCTGGCCATTTCAAGGTGATAAATGCCATGTGTTATACGCGCATGCACACACGCACGCACACACGCACGCCATAACCTAAAGGCAGACAGTGCAGGCAAGTGGCGGGACGCTTGCTTGCTTGCATGACGCAGGAGAATAGTTTTTCATTCACACAAATATTTCCAGACAGACTTTTAGCTTCGGCGACATGATACAATTTGGATCAACTCTATTCTGCTACACACTGACTATAATCCCGCCAGGGAAAGGCGCTTGATCACGCCATCGGTTCCCTTACCAACAAGACGGAGCTATTATGCAACTCACCGCCACACCTGAAAACACCTGGAAGCAATGCATCTGTCACCTGCTGGGACAAAAAAAAAGCAGGTGCCAAGGAAGCACGAGGCCATCAGTTACAAGTGTGCTGGACGGGTCAGTGGGGAAAGGTGGCCATCAGGTGTTCCCTATTCAGGTCAGGCAGCCTACATACTAGTCGCAGGTGTAATAAGAGGATTAGCACCCGTCGTTGTCGCTCCGGAAACTGCCTCAGGAGCGCCACTAAACACCACGCACGTAAGCCGCGGTAAGGAGCGTCCGAGTGC
>NC_087181.1:1302500-1305000 GCF_035594125.1 Scylla paramamosain | reverse complement strand
AGGCAGCGGCGTAAGACCTGAGGACGCCGTGCACGAGGAACGCTGACGCAGTTCATTAACTTGAGGGATCGAGGGCCGGCCGAGCAGACCCAACACACCTGGGTAAGGGCTGCAGGTGACGCCACAATACCTGTCAATAAGGAACCTTTCTTTACCGAGTCTCTACAACACGACACGCTGGAGTCTTGCAGCAAATATTCCCGGAGAAAATAGCCACACTGGGTTAAATTTAGTTCCTAAGGAAGTGACCCTCCCTACACCCGCCATCTTCCTACGACTTGAACTGCTTCAGAAGAGAATATCAATACGCCTTAGAAACTAAATTGATCATCCATCCCGGTTCTTCTCCTTCTACCGGGGAACGGTGTTATGAGCTGGGTTTTTTATCCATTATAGTGAAGTAAGCCGGTCTCTCTGACAAGCAAAAAAATAAATAAATAAATAAATGTACCCTGTATTTATACAGGGTACCTTTTTACCAGGCTCCACTGGTACACCAACTTATAATTAAAGAAAAGGAGTGAATTGTTAAGTGATGAGTAATAAGAACCCTACACTTTATACTTGTGATATCAAACGTAAGAACACCCACAGCCGCCCAGGACTGGTAGCCAAACAAAAACAAATGCGTGAATTAAAGAAAAATAGTTAGTACTCACTTCTCAGAAATGACAATTCTCTTAATAAGAGTTACGAACACGTTAGTACTTCATGGCACACACACACACACGCGCACACACACACACACACACACACACACACACACACATGAATGCCTCACCTTCCAGATTGGTGCCGTGATGTGCTGTGTAGTTCCTGATACACACACACACACACACACACATAAACACACACACACACACACACACACACACACACACACACACACACACACACACACACACACACACACACACACACACGAATGCCTCCCCTTCCTGGGTGCAGGTGTGATGTGCTGTGCAGTTCCTGACACACACACACACACACACACACACACTACTGGGTCTTCACACTCGGGCGGGCGCTGTGGTGTTCTCGGGACCCTCGACTCGCTCTCGCCACACTCCACTCACCCCTGGCGTGGATGGTCATTAAGTACGAGGGCGGAGGGTGAGCACGAGAGAGAGAGAGAGAGAGAGAGAGAGAGAGAGAGAGAGAGAGAGAGAGAGAGAGAGAGAGAGAGAGAGAGAGAGAGAGAGAGAGAGAGAGAGAGAGAGAGAGAGAGAGAGAGAGAGAGAGAGAGAGAGAGAGAGAGAGAGAGAGAGAGAGAGAGAGAGAGAGAGAGAGAGAGAGAGAGAGAGAGAGAGCCTCCATGTGAGTTCTGCACAACGCACCTTGAACAATATATAAAAAACATTCGGGATTTGTAAAATGTTTTCTTATGTTTTATTGTAAATAATTGTCAACCTTCCTCCGGTAATGTAAGGAAAGACTCAGCGAAGAAAAAATTCTAATCTAACCTAAACTAACCTAATCAAACCAAACTTACTCAAACTAAACCTAATCTAACCAAACCTAGTCAAACCAAACTTACTCAAACCAAGCCTAACCTAACCTAATCCAACCTAAACAAACCTAACATAACCAAACCTAACCAAGCTTAGCCTAACCAAACTAATCCTAACCAACAAAATCTAACTATTTTTTTTTTTTTTCATGGAGGAAGTGGGCCTGTGGTAAAGCGTAAAGTCCAGGCCTTCGTCATCATAAGGCTTCCTCCAGCAACAGATGCCAGCGAGGTGTTCACAGAGCTGACACAAATACCCAACTGGTTCTACACGCAAGTGCGAAACCAAACAATCCATGCGAGCGAAACAACGAATCCGCGCTCGGTGGTTCACAAATAAGAAACACTTCTGAATCATCGCATCTCTCGCCAAGGACAACAGAAACTCGTGAAGAAAATGCCCAGAAAGAGCACCAAAACTACCTGGAAAATTTATGTACGTATATTGATTGTAGTGGAAGCTATTGAAATTTTCAAGGGAGTTTTCACTTTTCTAATGATAGTTTAACAAGGCTCTGCACCACTAATGAGATGAACCAACCATGAGAACCTGACAAATCATCTCTCAGTACCTTTGAAAAATAGTCCTGAGAGCCTAAAGTATTTATAAAATAGGATTTTTGGGGTTATTCAAATGAAGGAGCAAGTGTCATATTGGCGGTAGAATCACGAAAACGTCTTAAAAGTCATAGAATATTCAATTAGTGGCTGATAAGAATAATCGACGTGAGACAGTGAGGCAGCTAAACATGAGAATACAGACTGAGTCGCCAGATAACAGTCTTCACTCCACATTATGCAAGACAGCTAAACGTTTGAGGATGCAGACCTGGACCAGTATTCACAAACGATATGCTCTCTCACCACGACCATTTTCAAACGCCACAGAGATGATCAGCTTGGTTCTCAGGAGTGTTTCTCATGTTAGTAATGTAGAAATATTGTTAATTTTTCATTATAACCGTGGAAACACCCTCAAAAACACGTGTC
>NC_087181.1:1292500-1295000 GCF_035594125.1 Scylla paramamosain | reverse complement strand
TGAAGAAATTCAACAGAGAACAATTTTTAATAGCAGAAGTTACGAGCACCAACAGGTAGGATGTGACGAGGGGAAATAGTGAACGGAATCCAGACTCTGGTGAGCCGCCCATCAAACACTGGAATACTCACAGGGGCAGCGGCGGCATGGACAGGAAGTTGGCGGCAATCTCTCTCTCTTACCTCAGCAATACTCTCAGAAAGCTTAGCCGCACCACATGTGCCCGGGGCGCCTCGACTCTGGCAGGGATGACCATTGTGTAGTAGGCGCCGCTTTTACAGCCTGACCAGCGCTCTTCCCTTCTCTTTAGGCAGGACGTGCTTTTAGACTTATCAGCTTCCCTCGCCGCCCTCCCTCACGCCACCCTCGCCACCCTCTGGGAGGGAGTCAAGCCTCTCAGCGCCCACCTGAGGCCCGCTGCTGATGACGGCAGGTCTCGTTATTATTTGTTGTGTTTGTTCGAGGTTAGTGGAAAATGTTTATTATAGTACAATAAGCAATCTCCAATCTACTCATACCTTCAGCTTGCTGCTGCCTTCAGCATTTCCAAACCACGTAATGGTTAACGTAGTTTCTCAGAAAAATTCTTTGGCCCGAAAACCTGAGTGCTTCGCCCGCCACGTGGAGGCCAGACACGTGGGCAAGGCCGTGGCGCGGGGCGGTGCTGCAGGACACAAACATTGCAGGCAGAGGTTGTGCCCGCTGATCACACCAAGAGGATGAGCCACACTGATGACAACGTCACGTTACTTTGCTCACAAACACCAATCTACAAAAAGCAGCTGTCGTGTTGTCCCGCGTGTCTTCCCACCACAAGCACGCCTCGCTTCGCCTCGCCTCGCCTCGTCTCGCCTCGCCTCGCTGCCTCGGTGCCACTGGTGACGGAGATGGCCAGGCCAGGCCAGGCCAGGTCGGGGTGGCAGCGGCCCAGGCGGATCGAGACACGTCTCTGAGGGTTTACACGTCGCGAAAGAGTATGTCGCTTGTAAGCTTTGGTCAGCGACTTGAGAGCGGTCAAGCCTCCCCTCTATAATCCCCGCCAGCAGTGTCCCAGTGTCCCGGCCCCTGAGCCTCCCCTCGTGTGGTCCGCCGTGATGCCGAGCTTCTCTGAGGGAACATGGCCATCTTCCGCCTGGATGCCCGTGTATGAGACGCAGCGTAACACTAAGCCTCTTTTCTCCGGCCACGCGCCCCTCGAGAACAGAGGGACGACTCGCCGGTCGTCTGCTGCGGTGATCGGACACACGCCTCCAACACATTCCTCTTCGCCCCACATAAAGGAATGTTGGGCCAAAACTTTCCTCTCTGTCTAACGCCTTCAATGTCCTGTGTCGTCTTCACATAAAGGTAACAAATGGCATTGCACGCCGCCCTGTGCTCACCCCATTGTCACCTCTGTGTTGCCCGAGCTGCCTCCTGCCGCTGACTCATGTCACCAATCAACACTCTTAACACAACACCTCGATAAGGTTCACTCATTATATACATATATATATATATATATATATATATATATATATATATATATATATATATATATATATATATATATATATATATATATATATATATATATATATATATATATATATATATATATATATATATATATATATATATATATATATATATATATATATATATATATATATATATATATATATATATATATATATATATATATAAAGAAGTCGGCGAGTGAGAGTTCCGATAGTTGTTGTAGGATATTATTGAGTATCGATGGAGTGAAAAACGCGGGACAAACAATGACAGTCTTAGTCGCGCACACACACACACACACACACACACACACACACACACACACACACACACACACACACACACACACACACACACACACACACACACACACACACACACACACACACACACACACACACACACACACCAGTACGGGGACAAGTCCCTGCAGAGGCGTGGACACAAAGAGGCAGGCATTTCAAGGTTTTCCAATCACCACCGCTCAATACCTACAGCCACGTAAGCTGCAGATCTCTGGACAGAACCAATTTCCTTTATCCGTGATGGCGGTATTGGTCGCCCATTACATAAGCCAACACTGCGTTATATAAACGTACATTGATGATACGGCCAGCACACTGCTATCTCAGTATTACACTGCACTGCCTTTGTGTGTGTGTGTGTGTGTGAAGGCTATGTTAATAACAAGTCTAGGTATCGCGACATCTACAGTCTCACTAAAAGGAAATAAGGCCTTGTGTGTGTGCTTGCTTATTCACCACCCTTATGGATTGTAACACTTACATTAACAAAGGAAATTAAAAAATACAAACAGACTAGCACATTATTATCGCTGCACGGCAAAGGAAAAGTAAGCAGTTCACTTCAATATTTCCTCGACTATAAGTAGAATTCTTCTCTTCACGTCTCACTTCAATACTTCTCTCCATCCAATTTATTCGTCTTCACACACACACACACACACACACACACACACACACACACACACACACACACA
>NC_087181.1:1270000-1287500 GCF_035594125.1 Scylla paramamosain | reverse complement strand
CTCTTCCTTTCCTAGATCAATTATTTGGCTTTTACTATGCATTATTTATTTATTTTTTTATATATATCTTTTTAAAGTGAATCATCATCTCTTTCTCTATCTCCTTCTGTCTAATATTCGATCACTGTTATCTTGAATGTTTGTGTCATATTGTAATTAGATTTCACTTTTTCATCTTTCATTTCTTTTTGATTAATCGATTATGGTTTTTGTTATGAAGTACTTTTATAATCTTTATATTTTTAGCTTATGAATTCTCTCTCTCTCTCTCTCTCTCTCTCTCTCTCTCTCTCTCTCTCTCTCTCTCTCTCTCTCTCTCTCTCTCTCTCTCTCTCTCTCTCTCTCTCTCTCTCTCTCTCTCTCTTCTTCTTCTTCTTCTTCTTCTTCTTCTTCTTCTTCTTCTTCTTCTTCTTCTTCTTCTTCTTCTTCCTCTTCTCCTTCTCCTCCTCCTCCTCCTCCTCTTCTTCTTCTTCTTCTTCTTCTTCTTCTTCTTCTTCTTCTTCTTCTTCTTCTTCTTCTTCTTCTTCTTCTTCTTCTTCTTCTTCTTCTTCTTCTTCTTCTTCTTCTTCTTCTTCTTCTTCTTCCTTCTCTTCACTATACTTGAGCCAGCCTTTGTTTCCTTTGCTCAAGTTTCCAGTTCCCATCAGAGCCCCACAATGGCCTTGCCCAGATGACCTGTCGCTACTTGAGGCGCCTCGGGGCAGTCCAGGCCACCGCAGCTTTATAATATTTTACAGCTCCCCTCCACCACTAACAAACCACTCGATCACTGCCTGTTTGCGAGTACGTATTTGTCTGTATGTCTGCTTGTCTGTCTGTCTTGTTGTGATTCTCTCTCTCTCTCTCTCTCTCTCTCTCTCTCTCTCTCTCTCTCTCTCTCTCTCTCTCTCTCTCTTACGTCTTCTCTCTCTCTCTCTCTCTCTCTCTCTCTCTCTCTTCCCTCGAGTTTTATCCTTGTTATCGCGTTGTCTCGAATACGTTATATGCTTTCCATCATTCCTTGTTTCTTTCTCTTCCTATTCATATTCATCTTCTTCCTCCTTCTCCAATTCCTCCTTTTCATCATTCATCGTTATTACCATCGCCATCATCACCATCATCATTATCAGCAGCAGCAAAATGGCACACACGTCTTTCCCTCGTCTGATCCCCCTCGAGGGTTTCACTGTGGGCGTCACTACGTTTCATCACTGCCTGCTGTTTCCGCTAGTCGGCTGAAATTAATACAAAACTCAATATTCGTGCCATTTTTTCATATATGTATTACTCCGTGACATTATTCTACAGTTGGCTGAATAAAATGAATCACTAAAGCATTCATCACAAGTATTTGCATCGGTATTGTGGAGAGCTTCACACTCGCCAGCATTCAAGTGTTGTACAGCGAGCGTCACGTTACAGCAATATTTCAAAGTTTTTTTTTTTCTCTCGCTCTCTCTCTCGAAATCGTTCATTCCTTCAAATGCGAAAAGGGAGAAAAGAGTTATTACTTCAGGTTTCCAGGTCAGTCGGCAGTAAATTCTTCCAAACTTCACCACTTCCTTAACTTCTTCTCGTATTCGAAAATGGCCTTCGACTTTCTGTTGTGTGCATATAAAGGACAGACACTGTACCGAGAGGCGCGGTGCGAGTCTCCACGACCTGCTGTTCTCTACTGTTAAGGGAGTGATCTGAAGCAGCTTACGGTCTTATGAGGAGGGGGATTACATGTTTACACTAATACCAATCAATAATGTGTGTGTCTGTTGAGGTGGGGGGGGAGTCTTATGTGTTTTATTTAATGTACCATAATTTTTTAATGCGTATGTATGTGTTTATTGGGGTGGTCAGTAAAATATCAATCAGTCAATCATCCAATCAATACCTGTGTATGTGTGTGTGTGTGTGTGTGTGTGTGTGTGTGTGTGTGTGTGTGTGTGTGTGTATGTGTGTGTAAGAATATGTACCCGTCCGTGTATGTGGGCGCGTGTGAAATATGGAGAACAATAACACAGCCACACCCCTCACCCCACTGAGACCGACAGCACAGTGGTAACAAGAAGCCCATCAGTCCCAAGCCTGGAGAGCCGCGACCCAGCACTGCACTCCGGGAAGCACGAGGGCGAAGACTCAGCGCGCAGTAAAAGCCAGACCCAGAATCAGAGAGACATGTTTGTGTTTGTATTTTTCGAGATTATTAGTCCACAAACCGTCTGGCTGAAAGGGAACATTATAGTCTTGCATCTTGGTGCGGTGTTTGTGGTCGTCGTCTTTACTGTTATGGCTTCCTTTCCCTCCATTTAACTCACAGATGGTATTTGAAGGAGGCTACAGTTTCATGTACTTCTTAAACAGACTGTTGGCCGCTCCAGGGTGCTCTACGTCATCAGAACCCCGCCCAAGGACCCTCGTGGGCCGACCAATTGGCCTCAAGTCTTCGAATAACAACGGCGGCGGCTCATGCTCATTACCTCCACTAAAGTTCTCGGCCACAAAAGAATTTTCAACTTCTTTCGTAATATGTTGTTTGTCGGGTGTCTCGTTCCTGTCTTTGTTATTGTTTGGTGTTGTTGTTGTTGATGGTGGTGGTGCTGGTGGTGATGGTGGTGGTAATAGTGTTGTTGTTGTTGTTGTTGGTGGTAGTGGTGGTGGTGGTAGTGGTTTTCGTGTTGCTTAGTCTTGTTGCTGCTGTTGTTGTTATTGTTGATATTATTGATGTTGTTGGTTGTGGTGGTGATGTGGTTCGTCTTTGTTGTTGCTGTTGATAATGTTTTTGTTTTTTGTTATTCATCAGAAATTGTCCAGCAACACAGTACCAGGTTTTTTTTTTTGCCAATAGCGTACGCATGAATATCAAATAGCTTAACCAAACACACACACACACACACACACACACACACACCCATACACACACACACCAACACACACACGATACACACACACACACACACACACACACACACACACACACACACACACACACACACACACACACACACACACATACTGGGACACTTGTGGTTCAGTTTCTTTTAAATAAAGAGCCTAATATAACTGGAACCTCATATTTAACCCCCTTTCTTTAAATCCCACAACATCACTCGTGGAAGTCAGGCGAGTGAGCAGCGAGGATGGAAGCTACGAGGGTGTGAGCAAGAAGACATCAAGCCTACACATGACAGCCCCTGCATGAGACGCTCCTACCTATTACCATTTCTGTAGTTTACGTGCCTTCTTTTGCTTGCCTCCCCCACCACACTTAGAGCAACCCCAAACGAGACACAAGAAAGAACAATTAATCCTTACAGTAATATGGCATTAGTTTCATCTTATTCTGGATAGCAAATAATCAACTTCATGAACTTTATAACGATGGGCGGCATCAGGAAGGATAAGCAAGGGTGGAGGCAGAGACAGTGCGTGTGTGTGTGTGTTTGTGTGTGTGTGTGTGTGTGTGTGTGTGTGTGTGTGTGTGTGTGTGTGTGTGTGTGTGTGTGTGTATATGTGTATGTGTGTGCGTGTGTAGGAAAGGCGCAGTGGTCGGGCTCAGGAACTATCATGTCGCAGTGGTGTCCGGCTGTCTCGGCTGTTTGTTTACTTAATGATGACAGTAATTCTGACAATGGTTACGCCCTTGCCACACGCTATTGCGACATCTCTTCCGTGGGGGCGGCGTTATTACCGGCGATACTGGCGGCGGCTGGGCCCTGCTGGGGGAACTGGCGGCCCGCGAGTAACGGCTGCTGGGGGCACTGGGACGCGAGCACAGGAAGGTTGAGGCACAGAGAACAGGGGGCGTTCAAGTCACCTCTTACCAAGTCTGCATAGTTATTCCAGCACTGAAACCTAGGGCTGGTACTCGTAAACACACGTAGGCTCTCTCTCTCTCTCTCTCTCTCTCTCTCTCTCTCTCTCTCTCTCTCTCTCTCTCTCTCTCTCTCTCTCTCTCTCTCTCTCTCTCTCTCTTGACAGTTTTCAGTCAGTAGTGGCAAATGTCATATCACATCCTTTCTATTCCGGTCTTTATTCAATGTACTTAGACCCTTACCTTCACATTTATACAATTTTTGCATTCGCTGATTAACAAATGGTGTTTCCCGGACAGTGCATCAGGTCTGGTCGCAGAAAGGGGAGAGTAGGGTGTCGCATAAAAACGTGATTAGCACAGCACAGAGACACGAGAGCGCGGCACGGCAGCCTTTATACGGCCGCCGCACACCATTAAAAATTACCATGAAATGAGAAATGGGATAACATTATGATAATTAGCAGGGTTGCGAGTAAGTGTGAATTTTGTTACTGTTTGTGTTCTGCTTCTCTCTCTCTCTCTCTCTCTCTCTCTCTCTCTCTCTCTCTCTCTCTCTCTCTCTCTCTCTCTCTCTCTGAAACAAAAATAATCCGCAAAGTATCTGTCTGTCCAATGCACTGACCGCCTTTTGCCTGTTCAGAACATAAGAACATTTAACACAAGTGAAGCCGCTTTCTTTGGCTTACCGACCTCACTCAGAGCAACCCCAAGCACGACAAAGGAAAATTAATCTTTCAGTACAACGCTATTGGTTTCATTTTACTCTGAACTCCATTATAGAATTTCATGTTTTCTTTTTTTCGTAACCAAAGGAGTTAAAATCATCTTAAGTTGCTAATGCTGTCCTACAATTATATGTATTTATTTACTCTATTCAAATTGAAACAGTTGATTTTTGAGAAGCTTGGAAAATGAGGGTTGTTCTAAATACGTTAATACACCATCATTGAAGCCTTGCCTGTCACATCTAATATAACACAACCTGAACGTGACACAGAAGGAACAGTCAAGACACTAGTGCTGTCGCCTTCATACCACATATATCCCTCAACCCAAACATGACACGGTGAGCAGCCAGTACACCATTGTTGACGCCTCGCTTACCACACCCATGACAACCCCAACGTAACACAAAGCGAACCAGTTACTACAGGTGACACCTCGCCTACCACACCTACAACAACCTGAAAGTGGGGCAGAAATGAACGTTGATGCCTTACCTACCACACCTATACAACATGAATGTGAAGAGAAGAGTTGATAAGACAAATGATGACGCCTCACTTGATAAGAGTACAAATGTTGACGCCTTATCTACCACAGGTATAACACATCTGAGCGTGAGGCAGAAAAGAGCAGCTGATAAGAGTGTAAATGTGGATGTCTCACCTACCACACCTATGACAGCCGCAAACGTGAGGCAGAAAAGAACAGTGAACACAAACAGCGCTCAGCCAGATGCATAATTCATCCTAATGCGCTAATGTTTGGTTGGGATCAAAATACATCGCAATAATCGTAATGCAACGCAAAACGCATAGAGGCAATATAAATTTCATGTCTTTTTTAAATAAAGTCTTAATCCGCAACCAGATATCATAACATAATAAGCCATATAGCACAGTAAGCCCGGCTAAAGTGGCGGGCAGAGGCAACCTTCATCCGTATCTACTGAATATAATGCCTGCATATTTTCATGTGTGCATGTGCATCTACTACTTACTATTTATACATTCAGTCATGCAACACCCAAGGGTCACGGGACTGGGGACTATGCGCGCACGCACACACACACACACACACACACACACACACACACACACACACACACACACACACACACACACACACACACACACACACACACACACACACACAGAGCCAGAGGGGCGTAACGCAGGCCGCCGCACGCACGCAACCACACATACACGCCATTGTGTTTATTACATCAGCTGGGGTTAATTGTATAGTTGTGCCGGCGGGGGGCGGCGCGGGGCGGCGCTGGGCCAAATGCACAGCCCGTCTCTCCTCTAATTTCCGTCAGCTGAGCGGCGCGGCGGAGAGGGTGAGAGGTACTAAGGCGGCTTAATTAGAGAAAAGAGAGGCGATGGCAGATAAGATAACGAGATTAAAAGAAATGCATGCCAAGGCTATCATGTCATCTAGGAACGGGCCCGTTACTCTGGCGGGTCATGAGGCAACACACGCGAGCCTCGCCAGCCACAGCAGCGACGGCACGGCAGCGGCAGCGGCAGCCAGGCGAGGCCTGCACGCCCCGCACGCCTTCCATCAGGCCAGCACGGCAGCGACAACCAGGCGAGGCCCGCACGGCCCGCACGCCCCCACGCCCTCCACCAGACCTGCACGGCAGCGGCAGCCAGGCGAAGCTCGCACGCCCCACACGCCCCCACGCCCTCCACCAGACCTGAACGGCAGCGGCAGCCAGGCGAGGCTCACACGCTTCGCACGCACCGCACGCCCTCCACCAGGCCGGCACGGCAGCGGTAGCCAGGCAAGGCTCGCACGCCCCGTACGCCCCGCTCGCCTTCCACCAGGCCAGCACGGCAGCGGCCCTCAAGGCGCCACACAGCTCAAAGCACACCGGTGTGTGTTACAGCTGTCCCTTCAGCCATCTGGCCACGCTTGGCCCGATAAACGTACAACTGCATACATTTATATATTTCCAAGAGAGAAATTCCAAGGAAGGGGCATCATGTTCATGGTATCTGAGCAATTAAAGATTCATACATTATAAGCTTTCCCTTTTTCCTTCCAAGCTGCGTATATATGTACGTGTGTGTATCAGTCTGTGTGTGTGTGTGTGTGTGTGTGTGTGTGTGTGTGTGTGTGTGTGTGTGTGTGTGTGTGTGTGTGTGTGTGTGTGTGTGTGTGTGTGTGTGTGTGTGTGTGTGTGTGTGTGTGTGTGTCACCAGTGTGCCATGTGCCGCGTTAGGAGTCAGAAAGGGAGTCAGAGAGGGAGTGAGAGAGATGAGGGTGGAATGCACACCCTACTGTCCTATAATGCACAGCCCAGCATGGCTGTGATGCACAGTCCGGTGTGGCTGTGATGCACAGTCCGGCGTGGCAGTAACGCACGTGGCACCGTTGCCTTGGTGTTTGGGACTGTGGCTGTTGACCCCGCTCAGCTGTCCTGAGGCTGAGACACAATTAATATAATGTAGAGAAATATTTCTAAGGAAAGAAAAAACAGAATAGCATAGCGTCTGTCTGAGAAGAAAAAACATGTGACAGCCGTCGACGTGTTGCACCCGAAGGCTGCAGGAAGGAGAGGGAGGGAGAGAGGGGGAAGGAGGGGAAGAAATGGAGGAAAGGAGAGATGGAGGGAAGGAGGGATTTTATTTCTCTTAAGTCTCAATGGAACGTATAATTACCACCACACACACACACACACACACACACACACAGACACACACACCTAACCTTCTCTCATGAGTCAACACACCGGCCAGCTTAGACACACAAAAGATCTCTGCGAGCAATTCTGCCGCCGAAAATTTGTCAAATGTAGCCACAATTTTTGGAGCCTAAACAAGCAGAAGGATTTATGTGAACACCATTAAATCATCCGACTGTCTGTGTCTTTTCTTTTCCTCCTCATTCATTTCATTTGTATTCGTTCCTCCCGCGGCGCGTCATTCCTCTCCCTGCTCCCTCACGTTAATGTGTTCCATTTTCCGTCCTTTTTCTTTGTTTCCACTCTCCCTTCTCCCTCCCTCACCCTCTAATGTTCCTTTCATTTCCTTTGCTTTAGTCTCCCATCCTTTCACAGTTCCTGATGCACTTTTTTTTTTTTTTCACTCTCTTCTACGTGTTGAGGACTCACCTGAACCTCTATACTATTTTCTGACACGACTCTTCCCTTTTTTCCTTTACCGGTAGATCTAAAAAGACTCGTGGCCCTCCCTCCCTCCCTCCCCCCCCTCCCTCTCTCCCTCTCTCTCCCCTTCCCCGCCACGCGCCAGGTGACCGCAGACGCAGGTACACATACTGACGACCCACCACCAAAAGCAGACAAGCAAATGCCGCTGGTTTCTGTATGTTTCTGTTTCTGTTGTTGTTGTTGTTGTTGTTGTTGTTGTTGCTGTTGCTGTCGTGTTGTTAGTGTTGGTGTCGTTCTTTTCTCATTTTCTTCCTCTTTTTTTTTTTTCTTCTTCCTCGTCGTCGTCGTCTTATCGCGAAAAAAAAAAATACACTCAGAAACTCCAATGCACAAAACGTGAACAGCACACACACACACACACACACACACACACACACACATCACACCGGCAAGCAGCACCAGCTTCTCTCCCGCAGTGACCGCCCATGTCCAGACAGACTCCCACTGGTCCGCACGAGTCCCCTGTCCTCTGAGCCTCCCTCCCATTACTGCATGAAGGAATCAGTAATGGCCACGAAGAGTCACCTTGAACTAATACCACGCCAGACGCTCAACATGTACAAATATTTAACATAGATTTGATACGAATTTCTCTCAGTGCCTTGTATCTTTTTATGACTTTTCAACTACACACAGACTCTCTCTCTCTCTCTCTCTCTCTCTCTCTCTCTCTCTCTCTCTCTCTCTCTCTCTCTCTCTCTCTCTCTCTCTCTCTCTCTCTCTCTCTCTCTCTCTCTCTCTCTCTCTCTTGAACGGAAAGGAACGACAAGGAAGAACAAACAGCAGCATCTTTGTTTGTGATAACCTACATCAACTCTATAGTAAGAGATGTAGAATAGTAAAAATGAAGGCTCCTCTTTCTCCTTCTCCTCCTCCTCCTCCTCCTCCTTCTCTTCCTCCTCCTCCTCCTCCTCCTCCTCCTCCTCCTCCTCCTTCTCTTCCTCCTCTTCTTCATCTTCCTCCTTCCTCCATGCAGCCACGGTCCTTCCTTCTTCCTCTTTCTTAAGATGGAAGAGGGAAGTGGTTCTGTACATCTGCGTCAGGCTACCTCACATTGCTCTTCATCACGCCTCGCCAACACACACACACACACACACGCTGCTTCACCTCCTGCCAGTTGTCTTCACCGTGACAACTCGCCTCTGCACTGACGAAAGGGTAAAGGTTGACATGCTTGGGAAACACATTGAGGTTGAGTCATAACTGGTGCCATTGCGTCTGAAGAATTGTTACTCCGTCTGTGTCATTATTAGTTGTGGTGGTGGTGGTGGTGGTGGTGGTGGTGGTGGTGGTCGTGGTGGTGGTGGTGGTCGTGGTGGTGGTGGTGGTGGTGGTGGTGGTGTTTTTTTGTGGTTTGTCTTGGTTGTTGTTGTTGGTGAGTTACTCTTTCGTTTGTGTGATTGGTGTTGTTGTTGTTGTTGTTGTTGTTGTTTTTGTTGTTGTTGTTGTTGCAGTAGTAGTAGTAGTAGTAGTAGTAGTAGTAGTAGTAGTAGTAGAGAACAACAACAATAACAACAATAACAACATCATCATCATCATCATCATCATCATCACCACCACCACTTCCATCAACAACAAGACTAACAAACCGGCGAGCCAGCAAGCACGCCCACGGCCAGCAAAGTAATCTGTACCAAGGGCGTGTCATCGAGAAAGGAAGAGAGAGAGTGAGAGAGTCATTGCTTACCCCACTACTCTGGTCCGGGAGTGTAAAATTACTTCTTTGCATCTCCCTTGAATCTTTTCAGATTTTCCATTATTCAGCTAGTTTAGGGTTTAGAGGTGACTCGGCCAAAAAGAAAATGCCTTTGAATACTTTATGATAAGGAAACAATGCGTATGATTAAGAAACAATGCACCAGATACCAGTGAACAAAATTTCCACAACCACTAACAAGAAAGAAGAGGGATTAGAGAGGCAGATTTTCCATTATTCAGCTAATTTAAAATTTAGAGGTGACTCGGCCAAAAAGAAAATGCCTTTGAATACTTTATGATAAGGAAACAATGCACGAGACACAGAAGGGTTCACATACAACATATTTCCTCACGTCCACTCTTCGTCACGCCGACATTGCTTAGTCACGAGAACAACAGCGTGGCATAAAGTAGACTCTGCATTTAGCCTGTCTCGCGGTGACGTGTGTAGAGCATAGACGTCCAGATGTGTGATACAACCGAGCCGTGAGCGTATCTGCAACTGACGGTTTAGTATTATTTGGCCAAACTGCAGGTGGTGGCGCTTTATGATGGTGTTATACTGGCTTTACCATTCTATCAACGTAGCAAAAAATATTCACCACGTGGCTATGAGACTTTAAACATCACGTGACCGGCACTCCACGAGGCTTTCCTGTTTCGCTGTGTCCTCCGTGACCTCGCGGGTGAGGGTTGGCAGAGACCTGGTGGCGGGGCGCGAGGAGGGCGAGGGAGGCGAGGGAGGGAAAGAGGGAGACGGAGGCGAAGAGGGAGGCGGAGAGGGAGATGAAGAGGGAGAGGGAAGCGTGGCAGTAATGTTAGTTGTAGAATAATAGGTGAGGTGGCAAGGCAAGGGTGAAACGCGAGATGGAAGGTGAGAGAGAGAGAGAGAGAGAGAGAGAGAGAGAGAGAGAGAGAGAGAGAGAGAGAGAGAGAGAGAGAGAGGTGACGGTGGAGCGGGTTGAACTGGAACGAGAGAGGAAGGTTGAAGTGGTGCAGTTGTGGTGGTGGTGGTGGTGGTGGTGGTGGTGGTGGTGGTGGTGGTGGTGGTGGTGGTGGTGGTAGTGCAGGTCAAGGAACGAAGAGGCAACAAAGCAGAGTTACTAAGAAAAATGTAAGGAAGATGCCAAGAAAGCGAGTGACGGATGTGAATGAGGAGACTGACTGACTGACTGACGGAATTACTTACATCACCACAGCAACGAGGTCATAAGGCGCCGTAAAGTATAGGAGTGAAGATGTATAGATGCGGAGGGAGTATATAGGAGTGAAAATATACTGTATGGGTGTATGAAGGAAGAGAGATAGATATGTAAGGAGTATCTGTATAAGAGAAGGTGGCGTGGGTGTATGAATGTACGGAGGAGAGGAAAGTGCGAAGAGGGCAAGAGAGAAATGTTGGTATAGTAGAGGGTGAGGGCATGGGTGAGTCGAACAGACAACAGCAGCAAGAGGAGACAAGGTGGCGTGTGTAGGGTAAGAGCGCCGGCAGGAGTCAAACAAGCAGCAACAGCAGAAGCAGCAAGAGGAGACATGGCGGCGTGTGGAGGGTAAAAGCTCGGCAGGAGTCAAACAGGCAACAGCAACAACAACAGGAGGAGACAAGGCGGCGTGTTGTATTTGGTCGCGCCGCTGAAAACTGAGGCGAGCACCAGTTTAGGTCACCATTAGCCACGCACTTCACGCCGGTTGGTGCATAAACAACAAGAAGGAGGAGGCTCGGCTTATATCAAATTACCCTTTTTATGAGGTCATTAGCGAAAACGTGCCGCGGAGAAGAGCCGCGTCCCCGCCGCCACACACACAGGCAGGTGGGTCAGCCTCGCCCAGACACAAGGCACCGCCACTTGAGATAACGACCACAAACACCTATTCCTGGCTTCCAACACTTAACTCTCGCATAATTATTTTCGGCAAAGGTATTTTACTTCGTGAGAAGTTTATATATAATAGTTTTTGGTTGGTTATACAAAATGAGCTGTCAAGATGAGTTCTGCTATTAGGTGTAGTGCTGTTGTTTTAAAGTGTGGCTATGCACATCACAAATAGCGCCTCCAGACCAGCCTCTATGGTTGATCGTCATTATTAAACCTTTCTTTCGTCAGAAATTGTACTCAGATCAACTCGTCCTTCACAACACATCGGTCTTGCGCGAATGTGAATGTATATCGTGTTGCATTCGTCAAGTTCCAAATCTATTGAGATTATTAAAAACGTCAAAAATTGAAAAAAAAAAAACAGTGAAATATAAACAGAAGCACCTATAAACGCGGATGAGAAGAACCTTACGGTGGCCTTACCAATTATTCATGTAACTGAGAAAGAGGGAGGGATTAAAGCTTACTGTTTACTAATTAGACTCTAAAGAAATGTGTTCATCTGCTATGTTATCACAGGAGGCATCTAAAAGCTTTGTTATTTTCTGACTTGGTGGTTCACTGCACAGGACACTCGTGGCTGTCCGTCAAGGCAACACCACTCATTATAATCATTCACCAGACCAACAGTCAAGACGCAGGCCAGCGCAGGAGGGCGATCCTGAGTGGTGATAAACGGCTTGCTTGAAAAAAACAGTACCCCGCCCACTGCTGGCACTCTTCCGCCGAGCTGCTAAAGACTGTTAAGCCTGTCACTGTTATTTGACACGTCCTTCCTTAATTATTAACCACTTTGAGACATCTTTCCTTGTTTTACAGCCACCTTTAAATATTGTACCGGCTAGAAATTGCAAAATCTATTCTTTTTAGTCCCCCTTCTATCTTGTAGGTGCTCATAAAGTTTCCTTGCATTGCTTTTAGTGTTATAAATTTTTGCATACAACAGTGAATTTATCTGTTTGACATTCCTATTCACTGCGTAGACCGGTGCCGAGACACGCACGTGGGTCTGCGAGGTCACCACGACTACGCTGCTCCAGGCACTGCTAAGTCTGGTGTGCAGAACAGAGACACCAGCAAAAAAAAGACATCCAATACTACAAGGGTGACATAAATTATTCATATTCTCTTTCCCTTTCTTTTTTTTTTTTCATACACTTTACTATGTGATCGACCTCACTCACACACACACACACATGACTCTCTCTCTCTCTCTCTCTCTCTCTCTCTCTCTCTCTCTCTCTCTCTCTCTCTCTCTCTCTCTCTCTCTCTCTCTCTCTCTCTCTCTCTCTCTCTCCCTACCACACACGCACACACACACACACACACACACACACACACACACACACCGTTGGGCCGTAAGCAAACTCTGTCCCTTCCACAAGGCAGCGCAAGTTTAGGATCATATTTCCCGTAGATCAATATGGACCCTGACTTGGTGGTGGCTGCGAGGCGGCTGTGGCGACGGTGGTGGTGGCGGTGGTGGTGGTGGTGTGGGGGTGGAGGTGCGGGTGGGGATGTTGGTGGTGGGGTGGGGTGGTGGTAATACTAGTGGTGGCATTGGTGGTAATAGTAGTATCGGTGGTGTGTTTGATGGTGGTGCTTCTGAGGGCATGGTGGTGGTGGTGGTGGAGGTGGTGGTGGTAGTGGTGGTGGTGGTGGTGGTGGTGCAAAGGAAGACCATATTTCTAAACATTTCATCTTTTCATCTCAAACATTTCATTTACTACAGTAGATGATGTCGGGATTTCCAGTGGTGTCTCTAATAACAGTCTATCAATAACCCCGCATCACCAGCAGGAGAAACACTCACAAGAACACGGCAAATCATCTCCGGCCCTCGAAAACAGAGAGAACAAGCATGCAAGAATAAACAGGGGAAGGGAATGAGGGGCGAGACACATCACTAACAGGAAAAACACTCATAAGAACACGCCTAATCATACGTGGCGTTTAAAAACACTACTTATTAATCATCTCTGTGGCCTTTTAAGATACAATGAGCCATATAAGCGCACGCTGGAGTGAGTGAAGTGAGGAGCGAGGCAGCAGAGACAGGAGGAGGAGCATCAACCCTTTGGCCCCAAGTCTCCATGTGCCGGCTGCTTTGGCTTCCCCTAGTTCGGGTTCCCGCCAACCATTAGCGCATATTACGTTGGTGTCCCCCGCGGCAAATAGGAGTGAACCCCGCGGCGCCACACCTTGCCTTTGTGCGCCCCGGGTGACGAAGACCACGCCGCCGGGGACATTTTAATAAGCAGGACATGGTAATGCTACTTTACATGAGATTTACTCACTTAGAAGCTGTTTAAATTGTAAATGTGAGTGCTTATTAAGCCTCTTTCTCTCTCCCCTCCCCCACCGCTCTCTAGCCCTGCCTCTCACTCACTCTGCCGCCTAGAGAGAGGGCGAAGGGAAGGTGAGGAAGCAAGAGAAAGGTGTGAGTGAGGGAGTATATGAGAGGGATGAGTGACAGTTAAGAGAGAGGGTTGAGTGAGAGAGCTAGTAAGAGGCATGTTAGGTGGAGATGGGTAAGTAAAGAAATGAGGGATAAGTAAAGAACGAATGAGAGAAGTGAAGAACGAAGTGAGAGAGTTGAGCGAGAGATGAGTGAAGTGGAGAGTGGATGAGAAAAGCTAGTGAGAGGGGTGAGTGGGACGGAGGAGACGGGTGAGTGAGAGGCGGAGAGGGATGAATGAAAAAAAAAAAAAAACGAAAGAGGGATGAATGAAGAAAAGTAAAGAATAATTGAAGAATCGGGTGAGTGGGATGAGTGAAGGTAGGGGAGATGGATGAGAGGAGGAATGGGAGTGGGGTGAGTGAGAGGAAAGGAAGAAGGGAGAGAGTGGGGCGGGGAGAGACAAGGCCAGAAGGAGGAAGGCAAGCCGCGGGAGGAAGCAGAGGACAAGAGAAGGAGGAGGAGGAGGAGAAGGAGGCGAGCCCTGTAGTACCCTGTGTTGGGAATGGTTATACACTTGCCTTAATATTTAATCATGGCTGCGGATTAGGAAGGGAAGCAAGTCAGAGGGCGCGGCGGACCTTCTGGAGGCGAAGCGACCTTGAGTCTTGTCTCCGAGGACGCCCATGAGGCTTGCCGAGCGCCGCCCTCCCTTCCTCTTATCATAAACACGGCACTTAGCATCAATTGTTCTAACCTAAGTGAAAAATCTCCCAGGTATAAACACAGGAAGGAACTGCCAGCCAGCACGCGGCCCTCTAATAAACACGTCCAGGCGGCGATGCACTACGCCAGCTATCGGCCCCAGCGGGGACTCCTTCGCTGCCTTATCATAAACACGGCATTTTACATTAATTACTTGGACTTAAGTGAAAAATCTCCACGATAAAAATGTACGAAAGAATTGCCGGCACGCATGCACGCCGCTAATACACTCGTGCGGACCTCAATGCACGGACGTTAATTACTCCGCCCATTACTCATATAGTGCATAGTGAGGTCGTATACCAGCAAGCAGACGCCTGTGTCACCATTGTCTGTCACCATTGTCTGTGTCATCTTTGCCCTCATGCACGACACTTGAAAAAGAAAAAAAAACAAAAAAAATTCCGAAAAAAATGTAAATATACACCACAAATAATTCCCCATACAAATATTGACAAACTTAAAGACGACATTCGCAAAATATTCTTATTAATTTTCATTGAATTTCTTTATTGTTACCTTCCATTCAGTTACTTTACCTGCACCTCAATAAATGACTGTTTCTTTTTGGTAATTTATATGAGTGCATTTGCCATAACTCGTGCCATCACTTTCACTTCTTGTCATGTAGTCTGTCCGCCAGTATTCTCTTCGTATTCTCTCCAGCATCATATATATATTCCAAGATCATTATACCTTCTCTCTGGTATTTTCTTCTCAGTATTTCCTCTTCTCCAGAATCACATATATTTTTTTTTTCATGTGTCATAATGTGTACTTTCTTCTGTCAGTCACCACAACAAAGTATTCTCTCTTCTCGATAGTTTCTCTTCTCCAGCATCATATCTGTTCCCAGGTCATTATAAATCTTCTCTTGATCTCCACAACTAATATTCTCTTCTCAGTATTTTCTCTCCTCCAGCATCATATCTGTTCCTAGGTCATTATAAATCTTCTCTTGATCTCCACAAGTAGTATCTTCTCAGTATTTTCTCTTCTCCAGCATCATTTTTTTTTTTTTGTCATGGGTCATAATGTACCTTCTTTTTTTCGATCACCACAGTTAGTATTCTCTTCTCGATATTTTCTCTTCTCCAGCATCAAATCTACTCCCAGATCATACACATTCTTTCGATCGCCACAGCGGATCACCCATCTCTTCCTTACCACCTTCTGCCACCTTCCTCTGTATATCCGTACTGTTCTTCTATATTCTCTGTCATACGCCAGTCCTTGAATAAATCCTAAATCGTCTTCACTTCCTTATTCATTCTACTGCAGGCTCTCTCTATATATTCCACTTATCTTCAAGCTTTTTTTTTATTTTTCATTAAGCTTTCAACCTCCGTGCATGAAAGTTATTAATTAATCATTGTCTTCGTACTTCTTTCTACATTTTCAGAGCATCCATACATTCCTTCGTCTTTTCCCCCTCTCTTCCTATACATCTATACATTCTATACATTCATTCTCGTTTTCTTCCGTCCCTCTCTCCACCCTCCCTATACACCCAAACAATCCATACATCATTCATGGTTTACTTCATTCTCCCAAACACCTTTCCTATACATCCATACATTTCCATACATCCATTCTCTTTTCCCTTCGTTTTCTCTCCATACTTGCTATACATCCATGCATCCATCCACCATCCTTAACCTCCCCAGCTTCACATCCCTCGCCAGACACCCACTCCTCAGTAACACCACCCTTCCCCAGCCTCCCGTCTCCCTCCACCGCCACGCCTCCCTTCCCCACCTCTCCGTCCGCCTCTCGCAGCTTCCATAAGATATCACCAGAAACTTTCAGGCCAAGAGAGAAGGGGAAGCAGTCCTTACTTAAAGCAACGCAGAGACGAGAGTGGCCTGAGCGGCGGCCACACTTAAACATCACCTGCTTTCGACTTAAATGGTGAGTTATTGACAAAAATACAGCGCGGGGAGCATTTACGCAACGCCGCCGGTTCCTTCGTCACGCCGTGTTTATTTCACGATGGCTTGTCGGCGAGTACGAACCGGGGCACTGGTACAGGAGGGAGGGGCGAGGACGGGAGGTAGTGAAGACGTGGGCTATACATATGCTCACACACACACGTAGACGAATCCAGCACGTGATCCTCAAGAACTTGGTCACACACACACACACACACACACACACACACACACACATACAGACACACACACTCGCGTTTTCTCTCTCCCTCTGTGTGTCTGTGTGTGTGTGTGTGTGTGTGTGTGTGTGTGTGTGTGTGTGTGTGTGCTGTGTGCGTCCAGGACCTCCAAAGCATTCCAGCAACACAGACCACAAGGCAACAGGACAAGCAGTAAAACCATAACACACAAAGATGAATCAGTTCAGTTAGCGTAATGCAACACCGTGACTTAAACACACGTAACGCTACACGAACGACCACTGACTGACTCGACCTGCCAGCTTTCATCACACCAAGTATCGCTCGTACTGTTTAATGTTTCAAAATCTTACCTCCACCATTTTTAACAGGCATGCGTGGGAGTTACGGAAATATTCAAGACTGTTTTCGTGATTCTAGCTTTTATTTTTGTTTTATGTAAGAAGGGCATTGGTCTAGGGTAAAAAATAACGAGGAAAAAAGTCCCACTGCCAGTCCAGAAAGAAATGTCAAATAAATCATTCAAAACTGGAGGATAATTGTCTTGAAACGTCCGTCTTGAAAGAGTTCAAGTCATAGGAAGGACATACAGAAGCAGGCAGAGAGTTCCAGATATCAAAGAAAGGGATGGATAATTGAGAATACTAGTTAAATCTTGCATTAGAGAAGTAGACAGAATAGGAGTGATATTGTAACCCTTTTCTGATACACAAAATTTTCCTTTCCTATATTTTCCCGGGGCCTTTTCCTTTTTTTTTTTTCTTTTTTTTTTTTTGCTAGTCTCTTCAATTATTGTGTAGCGTGGAAAACGCAAAATTAACGGACCATTCTGTGTTCTCTCCCCGTGTGTCCATGCAAACAATTGTTACAGTGCTCTTGATGCCGACAGAGGAAGATCAGCAGTGAAAGGGTTAACAGGGAACAGATAAACACACAGACAGAC
>NC_087181.1:1232500-1265000 GCF_035594125.1 Scylla paramamosain | reverse complement strand
CTCCCCCTCACCCTGCTTCTCTGTCTCCCCGTCCGCCTTCACCTCGCCTTCCTCCTTCCTCGCCCGCCTTCACCCTGCCTCCCTTGCTCCTCACTCTCTCTCACCCTACCGCCATCTCCCCTCCCAGCTTCCCTCTCTCCCTCCCTCCCTCCTTGCTGCAGCTGCTCGGGTCCGGCGTCTCCCGCACCTCCTGTATCCAGGTCACGTTGCTAAAAATTATTAATTCCGACGTTGGTGTCGCGATAAGATTTCCCAACGTTTGTTGCATTTTTCAAAATTGCGTTACGTTGTTTTCACCACAAATCTTCCGTGGATGGCTGCCGCTGTGCGGACACGACGCCGAGGATAAACACCACCGACACCTCCCAGGGGCGTGACGCCGCCCTGGGTACTAGCAGTGAGTGCCTACTGCTGGGCCTTGTGTGTGTGTGTGTGTGTGTGTGTGTGTGTGTGTGTGGAGAGAAAGAGAGATAGATAGATAGATAAATAGAGAGAGAGAGAGAGAGAGAGAGAGAGAGAGAGAGAGAGAGAGAGAGAGAGAGAGAGAGAGAGAGAGAGAGAGAGAGAGAGAGAGAGAGAGAGAGAGAGAGAGAATCATTAACGAATCTGTCACCTAAATGAAAGTATCAAAGAGACACGCGGCCAACAGACGGTGTGGTGTTGCTCCACCGGTCCCCGGCAGGCCACGTGTCGGCGCGGGCTGCAGGACCCACGCGGCCCGGCAGGAGTACAGGTGGCGGAGGAGCAGCGGGAGCAGCGGCGTGGGCGGCGGCATGGCAAGAGAGCGGGCGGGCGGCCGGGCGGGAGTATTGGTTGGTTCCCGCGTGGGTGGTGTATCACACGTCACACACCTCCCACTCCGTGCCGCCATTAGGCTGCCACCACCACTACCACCACTACCACCACCACCACCACCACCACCACCAGTTTAATGTTTTTGCCAATATCTCCCAGCAGCTCCTGGGTGTCGGGCAGCCATCCAAATGCTAACCAAAGCCCCGACAGCCTTCCCTAACTCCATTGATCGAGGGATCGCGGATTTTTCAGGCCAAATATCGGGAAGGCGGTCCAGACAAGACTTTACTTCAGGCCAAAGTTAGCCAAGAGAGGCCATAAGACGTGATCGAGGCCGCGGGTCGCCATATCTCCCTAGTTCAGCTCCACGTTACATCGCTCCTCCCGCTCCTCTTGACCTCTGGAGGCTCGCTAGGAGACCCAGCCTGCCTACCAGCGCCCTCCCCCCCTCCCCAAGCTGCTGCTGAGAGAGGCACACACCTATCCTATCCCACGCCCTCAACATTCAGCTTCTTGTTCCTTCGGTGCGTGTTCCCTACCAACCACGTGGAGGTTATAATCAATGTAGTTTTTCAATGATACAAACTCTACACTCATTCACATTACAATTACTTCCCATGCCCCTGTGTAATATATATATAT
This sequence comes from Scylla paramamosain, assembly GCF_035594125.1. Taxonomy (NCBI): domain Eukaryota; kingdom Metazoa; phylum Arthropoda; class Malacostraca; order Decapoda; family Portunidae; genus Scylla; species Scylla paramamosain. The sequence continues at coordinate 1,263,563 of NC_087181.1, read as the reverse complement.
ATATATATATATATATATATATATATATATATATATATATATATATATATATATATATATATATATATATATATATATATATATCGCGTCCCCGTTTTTTCCAAAGAGTGTGAAAAAATGTTGACTAATTCAAGATTTCTTTTCATCGGGGAAGTGGAGGTAAACCAGGCCGTGAAGGTTTGCGGTGCCATTTTTATTGCGTGCGCGTGCAGGCCTGAAGGCACTCGGGCTTTCTGTTACCAAGTCCCGGATGTCGCCCGGAGATTCTTGAGGTTCAAGTGTACGATAGTTCAGGACTTTTTTTTGCCCCAGAGCTGTCACCGTCACCGTTGTCTCCTGATATGCGGGCGAGACGTGAAGGGAACAGCCACGCCCCTGCACCACGGCCCCTCCACCTTCCCCTGGCGCGCCTCAACCTTTCCCACAATACCCTGCCACCTCCACCACGTCCCCTCACCCTCGCCTCCCTCCCCTCAGCCTCAGCCCGCTGCTTGCCACTACAAACTGCTATGCCTCGTTTCCTCCACCAAGGATTTGACACGTCCAATACCACCTCGTGTCGATACCAAGGAGGGAAACCCGCCGCCGCCACCGCCGCCACCGCCGCCATCATGCATTTCCTTAACAGTGAATGAGTGAGTGAGTGAGTGAGTGAAGGAGGGAGTGAAGGAGGGAGTAAGGGAGTGGGTGAAAGGATAAACCATTTTCCAGAAGTATTTACTTTTATTTATTCACTGGGGTCTAGAATTGATCATGTGCTTTCCTTGTGTTGAACCGGCCGTGTATGTTGTTATAAGTGTGTGTGTGTGTGTGTGTGTGTATGTGTGTGTGTTCTGATCACTGCTAGATGGCGCCGCTTCCCCATTCCATCATCACATCTCCCGATCAGTAGTTTCCCTTCCCATCACAGCACAGCGAGGCGGGGCAAGCACATCTGTAATGTCAAGGCTCCGTGCTCCCCTAGGTCAGCCAGTCACCGTGGGTCCCGGAGAATGTCGCCGCTGAAAGACAAAGCCGCCTCACAGGTGGTCTAATTCTCCCGTGTTCTTGACACATCAGCTGGAATTTATATTTTATTGCGTATTTTCATGTGGAAGATTAATGTAACGCATTGATTTATTCCCCCAGTGTTTTTTTTTTTTTCTTAATTCACATCTAAAACGAAGTTATAATGGAATTACGCGATAAATTTAAGTTCACAAAGAAAAATGTGCCGTTTTATATTAGAATATTTGCACCATATTCAGTTTTGACGTGGACTCTCACCCGCTTTGGCCGGGAGATCTGTTCCGTTATTGCCTTAATTCCCGCGCCTCCCATCCCAAAGAATCACATCGGTCAGCTGCCGCCGCGGGTTCGTGCATGTAAATAACAACCATCCTCAGGACTTTCTCTCCCTAATCGAGGCTTTGATCTGTCCTGCCCTTTGCGAATAAATCCAACTTAAGCCACATTATTCCGGCACACAAACCCCTCCCTACATAAGCCTCGGATGGTCAGGTCAGGTCAGGTTACCGCTACGCCAGCCCTTCGCTCTCATAAGCCTAAAGGACACAAAAATCAGGAATGACTGAGATGATTTGGCCAAGAAAGCCTCCTTGCCGCGACAAACACAACCCAGGTTGATGTGGCGCCTCGCTCCGCCAGCCTCGCCCTCCGCTGCCCGCCCGCCGCGAAGCCTGGGACGCTCGCCGCCACCTGCCACTGGACTTGGTTTTCCTTTTTCCTCCCTCACACATCTGACTCCATTTCACGTGAGAAGTTCATCACGTTCTCGCAGCGCCCCTCGCCACTCAGCACTGTGTTGCCGTGTACAGCAGTACCTTGTGTTATTTACACTTATAACGTCTTTGATGTTAAATTCACAATAATAATAATGATAATAAAAACATCGTGCGAAAGAATATTTTCAACAATTTATATAACTGGTAATCACACCGATGAAAATGTTCATTATCAACAACATTCACATAAATGCTTGAGGTAAAAAAAAAATGCTGAATTATTCTATTTCTTAGGGATAATAAAAGGTTAGTAAAGAATTTGCGGGCACACATTCAGACGTATGCACAGAAAACAATAAAATCATAGCACATAACAAGTTTTGTAGGCAGGAGAAGAAGGAGGAGGAGGAGGAGAAGGAGGAGGAGGAGGAACACGAACAAGAACAAGAAGAACAAGAAAAAGAACAAGACAGATTGACTGAGAAACAGACAAACAGACAGACAGACAGCTACAGCACACACACACAGTAACTGGCCACACGAATGAATTGGCCGAGAGACACACACAGACAGACAAAGAGACAGACTGAGTGACACGGGAGGACCTTTTCACTGGTGCACTCTACGAGCTCATGAATTACTGAGCAATAACCGTAAACTCTCCGTCACTTGTTCCCCGGCAGTGATCGTCCAAGGATTTCCTGAGCTGGACGCCCGTAATTGCATCGTTCCTCACTGAGTCACTAGTCTTCGGCACGGGTCCTACATTTACTGCACCGATTTAGGCCCCAATGAACACGGCTAAAGATACCCTTCACCCCGCCCCATCCATCTCCGTCCGCTGGAAATCGCCCCCTGACTCCATACGGAATCCAGACACACGCGAATATCGGGGAACATTTTTCGCAATAAATCTCACGCGGGCGGTTCACAGAAGAATAAAGCTGAGGAGGATTGTGGAAGACCTAGGCTCGTATTCATAAAAGAGGTGGAAGAGGTGTTTTTAAAGGCCACAGAGATGATTAGGCCAGTTTTCATAGGTGTTTTTCCCTTAATAATGCAGAATTCTTATTAAACTATAACTGGAATCGTGAAAACTCTTGAAAAAAAACAAAAAATTTTCGCTAGAAGTTGATAAGCAGTAGTTAGAGATTGAGTAGTCATGGGGTATTTTCCTTGATAATGGAGAATCCTTCTTAAACAATCATCAAAATCATGAAAACACTCTTGAAAACCCGGGAAAACGTTCACTGGAATCTGATGAGAAGAGTTAAAGATTATTTGTCAGGTTCCCATCGGTATTTTTCCTTAATAACGCAGAATTTTTCCTTAAAATATCACCAGAATCATAAAAAAAAAAAAAAAAAAAATCTTAAAAATCCAGATATTTTAACTAGAATCTGTTGAAAGTAGTTAGAGATTATTAGTCAGGTTTCATAGGTGTTTTCCTCACTGGTGATGTTGAACCCTCCTTAAGCTGTCACTGGAATCATGAAAACACTTTTAAAAACCTCGAAAACTTTCACTAGAATCTGTTACAAGTAGTCTGAGATTATTAATCGGTTCGGGTTCTCAGAGATGTATTTTTCCCACTGATGATGCGGAATCCTCGTTAAACTAATACCAGAATCATGAAAAAACCTGAAAATCACGACAACTTCCACTAGAATCTATTAAAACTGGACAAGATAAGACGCCAAGACGTTTACGAATCTGGATTTTAAACCTTCGAGACGTGACTATAAGGAAATGCATGACGTCTTTAAGAAGTGCAATGTGCATCACGTTTATCATTCAGACACACGGGTAATAACTGAGCATATAATTACAACAGAATTATAAAGAAAAAATCACATTGAATAACTGATAAGTCCTTGGTGACGACAGAACCCTTTTTCGAGAATGCCAAGGATTTTAACACTGAGATGGAATAAAAATAAGCACTTAGAAAAAAAATATATAGAACATACATATTTTATCTGTGTATTATTAAACACTTTGCGCTTTCATGGGGACTTGTCAAGGGCCAGAGACATGATCAGTTAGGCTGTCAAGGTGCTTTCGACATTAATGATGCAGAATTCTTGTTAAGCTCTCACTACAATCATAAAAACACCTTTGAGAACCGCACTGACATCCACTACAGCATACTGAAAGTAGCCCAGAAAGACACTTAGACGTTTAGCAATACGGAACTAAGTTAGACTGAGTAATGGACAAGAAAAGGAAAAGAAAAAGACTCAATGGCAAAGATTCAAGACACACATGAACACACAAACAAAAATAGGCGAAAGAATCAAAGATAAATCAAACAACGGTGACAATAATAATAATAATAATAATAATAATAATAATAATAATAATAATAATAATAATAATAACAATAATAATAATAATAATAATAATAATAATAATAATAATAATAATAATAATAATAATAATAATAATAATAAGCCTATAGAAAAGGACATTAGGTGCAAGACAAGGTAAAACTCAGGCCTATATACACCACAAGACTGGAATTAATCAAGGCCTGAAGCGATGTAACCAAGAGAGAGAGAGAGAGAGAGAGAGAGAGAGAGAGAGAGAGAGAGAGGAGGGTTGTAGGGAGCCTGAGAGTGAAGAGCAAACAAAAAAAATAGATCGTAGTACTCTCTCTCTCTCTCTCTCTCTCTCTCTCTCTCTCTCTCTCTCTCTCTCTCTCTCTCTCTCTCTCTCTCTCTCTCTCTCTCTCTCTCTCTCTCTCTCTCTCTCTCTCTCTCTCTCTCTCTCTCTCTCTCTCTCTCTCTCTCTCCTACATAGCAACCTACCTATGACCTTTTTTTTTCTCTATACACAGAAAAAAAAAAACAGACAAAACTGATGAACCTTTGCTAACATCATATCATTACTCGTATTTCTCAGCGACACGGGCACAGCGAGATGCGAGGACAGCTTCCCTATTACGCTTACATGAGTCAGGGGGAAGGAAAATGTAAGTCACCCAAAGCTGGAGGAGGAAACACATGTATGCAAGGAGGAGAGAAAACATTAACTTTGCATCAGTGAGGATGGCGAAAAGAATAACAACGGATGGAGGAAGGCGCGTGAAGAATAGACTTAGTGGTGGTAGAGGAAGGAAGGAAGGATCTGTGTGTGTGTGTGTGTGTGTGTGTGTGTGTGTGTGTGTGTGTGTGTGTGTGTGTGTGTGTGTGTGTGTGTGTGTGTGTGTGTGTGTGTGTGTGTGTGTGTGTGTGTGTGTGTGTGTGGGGAAGAAAGAAAAAGAACAACAACAGCAACTACTACTACTATTTCTACTACTACCACTACTACTACTACTATTACTACTACTACTACAAGAAGGAAGAAAAAGAAGAAGAAGAAGAAGAAGAAGAAGAAGAAGAAAAGAAGAGAAAAAAATAAGAAGGAAAGAAAAAAGAACAAGACGACAACAACAACAAACAACAACAACAACAACAACAAGGCTGAGGGAGGTAGGGAGGGAGGGAGAGAGGGAGAGGCGCATCGCAGCGGGAGGCTCAGGTTCAGACTGGCTGGGGCTCGGGAGGGCAAGGAAGGGAATAAGTTCTAAGTGTTGACTCGGGAGATCGATATGGCAAAGTAGGTGGAAAGGTCTCTCATTACTGAGGAGAAAAGGGGAGCACGAGGAGGCCCAGGCGGCGGGGAGATTGGGCAGGAATTAAAAAAAGGGAGGAAAGTAGACGGGGGGAAAAAAAAATGTGAGAATAAACGACATAGGGTAAAAGGAAAGAAACCTATCCATATAAATAAAATATGAAGGAATAGCTTAGAAATTATATGATTACTGTATCTGTGTGTGAGACAGTAAGAAACAAAGACAAGGAAAAAAATAATAAAAAAAGGGAATGAGAGTAGAGAGAGACAACTGTGAGATGAAAAGACATAAGACGTGAAGGAAAGAAGCTCTCCATACAGATGAAATATGAGGAATGGTGTAGAAGTGAAGATGTGATATTATATTTGAAGAGTAAAGAAAATAAAGATGAGAAATGAAAAGAAATGGGAGTGGGAGACAATAAGACGCCGTCCATGCAGATCAAATATGAAGGAATGGCGTAAAAATAAAGATGTGATATTATATTTGAAGAAAAAAAGAAGATAAAGATGAGTAGAAAGGAAAAAAGAAGATAAAATTGAAAGGAAAAAAGAAGATAAAGATGAGAGTAGAAAGGAAAAAAAGAAGACAAAGTAGAAAGGAAAAAAAGAAGATAAAGATGAGTAGAAAGGAAAAAAAGAAGATAAAGTAGAAAGGAAAAGAAAGAAGATAAAGATGAGAGGTTAGAAAGGATAGGAGCGTGAAACAATAAGGCGCAAATAAAAGAAAATATTCATACTAATCAAATGTAATAGATTTTTGTAAAGATATATTATGAACTTAAAAGATAATAAAGGAAAAATAACCAATTAAAAAAAATACAGGAATTAGGAGACGAAAATATGTAAAGAAAATATCGACTTTTTAAGAAATTACATAAGATTTGAAACTAAAAATAGAAAAAAATGTGAGAAAAAAATAGGGAGTAAGAAATTATAAGACATTAGAGAAATACATTTTTTAAGACTGAATATTAGAATAGGGGAAAGTGAAATTAAAAGAAACAGGTAGTGGGGAATTACATTACGTGAAGAAAATAATTTTGCTATAGAAATTTTAAAATGTGACAAGATCGTGGAAATAAATAAAAATGAGACGAAGTAAAAAAATAAGAATGTGGACTTTAGAAATTTTAAAAGACAAGACTGTAGAAATAAAAAAAAACAAGACTATAGAAATTAAAAACGACAAGACTAGAAAATTAAAACAAACAAGACTATAGAAATTAAAAAAGGCAAGACTATAGAAATTTAAAAAAAAAAACAAGACTAGAAATTAAAACAAACAAGACTGTAGAAATTAAAAAGACAAGACTGTAGAAATTAAAAAAAAAGACAAGACTATAGAAATTAAAAAAGGCAAGACTATAGAAATTAAAAAACAAGACTAGAAATTAAAACAAACAAAACTGTAGAAATTAAAAAGACAAGACTGTAGAAATTAAAAAAAGACAAGACTATAGAAATTAAAAAAGACAAGACTATAGAAATTAAAGAGATAAGACTAGAAATTAAAACAAACAAGACTATATAAACTGAAAAGACGAAACTGCAGAAATAAAAAAAAAGACAAGACTATAGAAATAAAAAAAAAAGGCAAGAATACAGAAATTAAAAAGACAAGACTAGAAATTAAAACAAAGAAGACTATAGAAATTGAAAAGACAAGACTGCAGAAAAAACCAAGACTATAGAAATTAAAAAGACAAGACTGTAGAAATTAATAAAGAAAAGAAAAGACTAGTAATTAAAAAGACAAGACTAGTGAATTAAAAAAGACAAGACTATAGAAATAAAAAAAACTGTAGAAGTAAAAAAAAAGAAGAGACTAGAAATTAAAAAAAGGACAAGACTGTAGAAATTAAAACAAACAAGACTGTAGAAATTAAAACAAACAAGACCATATAAATTCAAACTGAAATATGTAAGACTGTGGAGAATAGAACAGACAAACCTGTAGGCATTAAAGTAAAATAAGAGTGAAAAAAATCCAAAGACAGCACTGTACAGAGAGAAAAAAAAAAACAAGATTGTCAAAATTAAAATAGACAAAAATGTAGAAATAAAAAATAAATATACAAAAAATAGGTAAAATTGAAGTACACGCCTCTGTAGAAATAAAGACAAAATTAAAATAACCAAGATTAGAAATTGGAATAAGACGGAATTTTACTGAGGCGAAAGAAAATTACGCACCAAAAAAGAAAAAAAGAATAAATAATAATAATAATAATAATAATAATAATAATAATAATAATAATAATAATAATAATGAAATAATAATAAAATGAAATATAAAAAAAAAAAACTCGAAATCAAAGTTAAAATAAAGATGAACACTAAACTTTCTTTTCTACACTTGGCCGGTGCCGCTCTTACATAATAATAAATAAACAAATAAATAAATAAAAACAAATAAATCCTGTTATCAAGAAGCTATCAGATCAACACAGCGGAAGCGAAGGCAGTGGCGGAGGAAGAGCCTGTCAAGTTACAAATAACACACAATGACATACAGACCGTGATATATATACGACCACACTCTGAGACACTTCTGCCTGCACCACTACGACTTTGAAAGGCCTGTACTTGAAGTTACACAGGTTTTTAAGTATGTTTTTATGGTTCAAAGGGCAAGTTAACGAGATCTCTACATTATTTACAGGCAGAACAGTCTTGTCAACCTGTCTGATCAGCTCTGTGGCCTTTGAAAACAGCTGTGATAAAAGAGCATAGCCTTTCTGAATACGGGCCATTGAAAGACTCACAAACTCTACGCTCACAGCAAGGACATTTTAACTTCCTTCGAAAAATAACAGAAAATAACAGAAAAAAAATTAACATCTAAGCCCTAAGGCCACGGAATCCGAGGGTAATAGAGAACGGCGTAGGAAAGGAAGCCACATGCGCCATTAGGAAAGATTTACCTCTCATTACAGAAACAAAGGAACGATTCAGGTGAAGTTATTACGCTGGAGTCGACAAGAGCTCAAAGACACAAAGCAAATTGACGTGTAAGTACAGGCAGACGAGCACACTAGACAGACAGACACACAGATAGACACGGACCTGGCCAGACACACAGACAGACGCCCAAATAGCCAGCCAGCCAGACAGATGGATGCACAGACAGACAAACATTTTTTTTTGTTTAACTTTTTTTTCTTCTTCCTCTTTTTTTTTTTCTTTTACAAGGAGCGGGATATTAGCGAGCTGTTTTCCTCCTTCCTTTCTTTTTTATTCCCTTGTTTGGCCTCCTTCATGCATATAAAAGACAGGCAAATAGGCAGACACACAGACAGACACACAGACAGAAAGACATATAAACAAACAGACAGATAGAGACAAACCAAATTAGCCAGCCAGCCAACCAACCACCCACCCACCCACACACACACACACACACACACACACACACACACACACACACACACACAACAGTATAGATAAATAGAGCTTAATACAGGTAAACAGGACAGGTAAATAACCCATAAGTGAAATAAGTATGAGATTTGACACCACACTTCATCCCTCACACAACACTTCAGTACACCTGCTCCAGTGTTCTCGAGTGACAATCAAGTACGGAATGCCTGAAAGCTCCCTATGTTTTTTGGTTAGCGGAAGAGGAGGAGGTGAAGGCAGTTGTGTCATATGTCGGAAGCTACAGTGACCTTATCAGTGCTAATCTTCTCTCATAATCACCCACTAATTTTGGCATTTTTTAGTCATTGCACTGCTGTTGACATATCGTCCTTTAATCACAAATCAAGCTTTTTGTGTTCAGTAGCCGTTTCTAGACATCTTACTAGCTAGACAGTGAATAATCTATTGTTTTAACCTTTTTCCTTTCTCATGGTCCCTGAATAGACCTTGCACAGCCATTTCTAGTGTTGTGAAATAATGTATATCGCAGTGAAAGGGTTAATAGTCTCTTAAATCATTCTGTTGCTAAGAGAAAACAAAATTAATGTCTTATTTTCTCTTTTCCTAATGTGTCTCTAGGTTCTTACAGTGCCCTGAATGTTAAAGAAAGACCACAATAGTACGAGGATGAAAGGTATACACACCAAATAATTAAATAAAGACAAACAGTAATGCAAGGCTAACAATTTTTTGTCTTTTCATTCATTTCATATCCCTTCATTAACCTCCTACAGACCGTATACTTCTCTACCACCATCACTTCTCCTCCTTATCTCCTCCTGTTGCTTACACTATCTTCACTTCAGCACACCTCACACCCATTCCTCCCTTTCTTCCCTGTCTTTCTCTTCTCCCATCATCAATTCCTTCCCACTCTCATCCCTTCTCACACTCTCTTCACTTAGCACACCTCACACCTATCCCTTCCCTCCCTCTGTCCTCTCCTGCCGTCTATCACTCCTCATCTTCGTTCCTCCTCACACTATCTACACACATCACACTCTTGCCTTCCTTCTTTGTCTTTCTCCTCTCCCTTCATCTATTCCTCCCACCCTCATTTCTCCTCATACCTCCTTTCATGTTACTTACACATCATCACTCCAACTCTTCACATCCATGCCTTCCTCTCGTATCTCTTTACCTCTTCCTCTTCCACAATAATTTCCCTGCAGCCTACTTCACCTCACTCCTTCCTTCATTCCTCCATCTTTCTCTCATTTCTCCCATGTAATCTTCATTCACTTACCCACCCACCCACGCGATTTCCTCTCCCCTCTTCCTTCTCCCCTCTCCAGTCCCTCACTCTCCCTCTCCCCAAAGCGATGATCCTGCCGAGACCAAACGAGGCACACACCTAAGCTCCGTCCAGGAATTTACACGGTGCAAGGATATTATTGTTTACTTAGCCCCTCCAGCACCGCAGCGCCAGGTTCATTCTATTCCAGATGTGTTTTTGTTGTTGTTGTTGTTGTTGTTGTTTTGTAAGGAAGAGGTTAAAGATCATCTGTAGTTATTAATTTGCTAATGTTATATATTTGTTTAGTGTCTTCTTACTGTATAAGGTTCCGACAGTCAGTAGGGAATACATTGAAGACTAAATCATGAGAAGGCAAATATTCTACTTTTAAAATTCATCTTTCGTCACTCATCAACTAGAATTACATGTTAATTTAATGCATTCTGACTGACAACTGGTGGCTGCATGAGGTTCGGAAGACTGAAGACTGAGATAAGACTGATGCTCTTCTCTTAAAAATCATCTCTAGTCATTCATCCACTACAATCATGTTTATTCAATCTATTCTGATCTATTCCGATTAATAACTAATGACTGCTTGAGGTTCGGTCAGTCAGTAGTGAATGGATGAGACTGAAGGATGCAAGGACAAACACTCTTCTCTTCTCGTCTTCTCAGCTTAAATCACTATTCGTGGTAGCTGTTTTTAATTAACCTTTTCCGTGAGTTTCTGTCCCGTGTCATTTTATCAAGTATTCCTTCGCCTCTCATGTGTTCTTTACTGCAATCCTTCCACCTTACTCTAACTCTTCCTCTTCCTCGCGTTCTCATCACCTTATTCATCCGTGACTTCTGCAACGTGCTACTCTATTTCTTCTCCCCAGATGATCCAACCACCTTCGTCTCGCCTCCTGGACTTTCTTAGACAATTAAAACCCTTGATATACTAATCTCTTCTCTACTCTATCACTTGTATATCTGACGAAGGTAGTGCATGAGTTTTCAAAGGGCCTCCTCCTCCTTCTCATCCTGGACTTTCTTGACCACTTCCACGATTTTGAAAGAACCCCTGATATACTCATTTATTCGCTCAGCTACCACCTGTATATCTAACGAAGGTACCTGATGGGTTTTCTAAGGGGCTCTTCCTCCTCTTCCACCTCTCTCTCTCTCCTCCTCCTCCTCCTGGCGTTGGTGGTGGTGGTGGTGTTGCCTGGTGAGCGGCGCGGGTTAGCTGGTGTACAAAACGCGGTGCTGAGTTATGTAATTGGCCTGTTGAATTACGGTGGATAACAAATCTCTCCGTGAAGTGCATAACAAATTGCCGTGTTATGAATGGATGAGGGTTGTATGTGTGTGTGTGTGTGTGTCTGTGTGTGTGTGTGTATAGGAGGGCTGGGTGTGTGTCAGGGGGAGGAGTGTGGCGGGGTGTGAGTGTGTGTATAGGAGGGGTGTGTGTGTGTGTGTGTGTGTGTGTGTGTGTGTGTGTGTGTGTGGGGGGGGGGGGGGGGTGTGGGTGTGTAGGAGGGCTGTGTGTGAGTCGGGGGGAGGAGTGTAGCTGGGTGTGAGTGTGTGTGTATAGGAGGGAACAAAGAGAGAGAGAGAGAGAGAGAGAGAGAGAGAGAGAGAGAGAGAGAGAGAGAGAGAGAGAGAGAGAGAGAGAGAGAGAGAGAGAGAGAGAGAGAGGAGAGAGAGAGAGAGAGAGAAGAAAGAAAACTATTGCTGCTGTTGCTGCTACTACTATTTCTACTACTACTACTGCTGCCACTACTACCACCACCACCACTACTACCACCACCACCACCACTACCACCACCATCATCGCCACCGTCATCACCACCACCACCACCACCACTACCACAACAACAATAGAAGGGCGGATGGCTGGTTGTCTGTCTGTCACGTTACATTTACAAGGATGGGGCGGCGACACACGAGGCAAGTGGAGCCGCAGTAGCAGTGAAGCAGTACCGCAGTGAAAATTACGCTCTAAATGAAAAGTTACCCGCAATAAAGAGACGGAAAAAGAAAACACACACACACACACACACACACACACACACACACACACACACACACACACACACACACACACACACACACACACATCTCGAGAAGCGCGGAAATAAACAAGGCCCGCGGCACCATTCATTTCCAGACATCAGCGGGCGTCGCCTGACCTACGACGCCACAAAATTCATTCTGGCTGAGACGGAGAGCCTATTGCTGTGTTCCATTGCGCCGGGTTGGGTTGTCGCCCCGTGTTATATGGTGCTGTTCTGCTGTGCCGCCGCAGTTATTCCCACGTGTGAGGCTGATGTTTGCCGCGGAAGGGAGGTAGGCTGGAGGAACAGAGAGAGAGAGAGAGAGAGAGAGAGAGAGAGAGAGAGAGAGAGAGAGAGAGAGAGAGAGAGAGAGAGAGAGAGAGAGAGAGAGAGAGAGAGAGAGAGAGAGAGAGAGAGAGAGAGAGAGAGAGGAGGGGAGGGAGGGAGGGAGAGAGAGACGGGAGGAGAGGAGAGGAGAGGGGGAGGCGGACATAAAAGATAGGAAGGTCGTTCTTTGTGCGGGGAGCGGTAGCCGAATAAGAGAGAGAGAGAGAGAGAGAGAGAGAGAGAGAGAGAGAGAGAGAGAGAGAGAGAGAGAGAGAGAGAGAGAGAGAGAGAGAGAGAGAGAGAGAGAGAGAGGGGGGGGGGGGAAGACCAAGAAAGGAGGGCGAGTACAGCTAAGACTTTCAAGGTCATGGAGGAGTAAAGGTCGCGGTGATGGAAGGAAGGTCCCACAGATAGAGGAAAGACGGAGGAGTAATCGTGGAGGGGAGGAGAGAGAGCCACGAGCCACGAGCCACAAGTAACGAGCCACGACCCACAAGCCACGAACCGCGAGCCACGAGCCACGAGCCACGAGCCACGAGCCGCCTCAGAAACCACGCCAGGCAGACACACCAAGGCCTCCCAAAATCACCGCTAAAGTTACTCCTTGCCACCAACGCAGCCTGAAATGGTACCTGTTTCTCGTAGACTTTTCTTTTAACGTGTGAAGAAAACCAACCAAAAGCAAGAATAAATAAATGAATTGGGATATCAAAGCTTGCTACTTCACCACTCCTATAGAAATAAAGACGAATAGAAATAAATAAAAAGAGAGGGTGGAAGATTTCTTAAGTGTGATCAATCTGACTGAATTCGATACACTAATGCAGTATTTGGTGACCAACGCTTAGTGTGTGTGTGTGTGTGTGTGTGTGTGTGTATTCAGGATGACACTACTGAAATAGAGACTGACAGAGAGAGAGAGAGAGAGAGAGAGAGAGAGAGAGAGAGAGAGAGAGAGAGAGAGAGAGAGAACATACACCGTCACTCATCAGTCCTCTCTCCCTCCTGTCCGTTCCTGCCTCCGACAAGTCAGCCTACAGACGCACCACCAAATCCTTCAGACGTACTGCTGCCATACACTCAAGACGTAAATGATAGACAAGCACGACAACTATTAAGATAAACGTATAAGAAAGACACTACCAAGTTACCGAGGTGCTGGCGTAAATGTGACTGTTAGCGGTATTTCAGTGACTTTCAGAGCAGCCCTTCACCTCGTGGCAGCATAAGAACATAAGAAAATAAGGGAAGCTACAAGAAGCGGTCAGATCTCCACGTGACAGTCCCGGTATGAAACTTGCCTGCCTATTTCCACCTATCATCCCCATTCATAAATTTCTCTTATATTCATTAAAGCTCCTCAGCACCAACATAGCTAGTGATAGTATAGTACTTCCCCAATGGACTAACTATATGCTATTTTACTGAATAAAAAAAAAATCTAACTGAAAGCAATGAAATGTTTATACTCCTCAATTATTCCATTCTAGTCAGTGGCGACAACACGGGATTCAAAAGACAGATACATATAAAGGAGCAGCATTAGATAAAGCTCTTACTATTTGTTTGAATGGCAGCTTGATTTGTTACGGTTCACGTCTAACAGCATCCCGAACACCGGACAACACATCAAGGCAAGATAAGGAACAGGATACACATAAGAGAGTTGCAGTGAAATAGAACACTTACTATTTGTTATGATTACACCTTGATGTTTTACGGTTCACGTCTAACAACATTCTGAACACCAGACAACACATCAAGGAAAAAAATGGAAAGAAACAATGAAAGCACACACACACACACACACACACACACACACACACACACACACACACACACACACACACACACACACACACACACACACACACACACACTCAAAAGTAAATCAGAGATGCAGGCAGAAGCAATACGGCGGAGGCTATAAAAACGGAGCCCTGGAGAGCCTGTATCGGAAAGGCATCTTGCACCCAGCACAGCACAGCCTCGCCTCGCCCGCTGGCTTGCCTTCCCCCGGCTTGGCGCTGCGTGCACCCAGGCCATACCGCCCTTGCTTGGCTTAGGGACGGCCTGGGTTTCACTTGGCTTGATTAAATTGGTCTGCCTGGCTTGATTGCATCGATTGGTTTAGCTTAATCTAACCCAGTTTAACTTAATTGGGTTTTGGTATATTAAGCTGAGGTAGGTTTTACTGAGGCTAGTTTACCTGTTCTGTGTAGATTAAAGGTGTGCACTTCCTTGGGAGTCTAAAAGTGATAGCACTGCTTTCCTAATGCTAAAAGAACTTTCAGTGTTTTTTTTTTTTTTTGCCATTATTAATTTTTTTTTTTTTTTTTAGTTTTTGTTTTGAAGTCATCAAACACACACACACACATACACACACACACACACACACACACACACACACACACACACACACACACACACACACACACACTTACACATTTACAACATACATACGTACATACATACATACATGCTCATACACAAACACACAAACAAACAAAACAAACCTTAATCTTGGAAATGGAAACGGTTTACCGAAATTCACCCTCACCTACTTAAACAGTGTGTGTGTGTGTGTGTGTGTGTGTGTGTGTGTGTGTGTGTGTGTGTGTGTGTGCCAGTGTGTGTAAGCCCCGGTGCAAGTAGTAAAATATAGCCGGTGAGTATTGAGGGTCTGTCTGGGGTGGAAATAGTTCCCGGCAGAGGCCAGGACGCGGCACTGCAATAGCGGGAGTCGTTTGGCGAATTCACGACACCGTTTGCGGGAATTAACCGGTCTGATTATTGTCTTGTGAATGGCGTGCGAGAAACGACATGCGACCTTCATTTGACGATGGTAACCTTTTTTTTTTTTTTTTTTTCCTTCTCCTCCTTCTTCTTTTTGTTTTCTTCTTCATTTTACATAGACAAAGATGGACTGACACACACACACACACACACACACTCACACATACACACACATACACACACACACAACAGAGGCAGGTAGGCAAACACACACACACACACACACACACACACACACACACACACACACACACACACACACACACACACACACACACACACACACACACACACACACACACACACACACACACACACACACACACACACACACACACACACACACACGAGAGAGAGAGAGAGAGAGAGAGAGAGAGAGAGAGAGAGAGAGAGATTCATGAATAGGGTCACACAAACTCAAACGAATTCCTTTTTAATATATACTCGTATATAAAAGAAATGCAAAAATGGGAAAATGTTAAAGTCCTATAAATTATGCATTCAGCTCCGCCCCTAAAATTACGTGGGTCCCCGCATGAAAAAAGAGCCCCGTTATTGAGGTAATCATGGCGCGGTAATGAGCTCAGACAGAAAGGGCGGTAGCAGTAACCCGCGCCGAGTAGAGGGTGCCAAGGGAGCCAAGAGTGCCAGGAGTGCCAAGGGCCTATGCTCCGCCAGACACTGTGAGGACAACCACTTATAAAAACAAAAGAGTGACAGCGTCGTTATGGCCCATTGTCCCCACCCGGCCGCGGGAAAATTGTCCCATCCACCGAGGAAAATTGTGTCCCACTGACTATATCATAAATTGTGCCAAAGGCTTATTATATAAATTGCGCGGCGTGAGAATACTTCCCTAGCAACACTTCCTTGAGTGAGCGGAGGAGTCTTTGTCACTGGTTCATGCAGAGGAAAGATATCAAGGCATCACCGAGAGTCTGGGGAAAATTAAACTTTCGGCTGTGGAGGCGAAGGGAGGGAGGGAGGGAGAGAGGGAGGCAGGGAGGGGGAGGAGGGAGGCAGGGAGGGGGAGGAGGGAGGCAGGGAGGAGCAGGAGGAGAGAGAGATAGTGGGTAGGGAGGCGGAGGCTCGTGATAGCACAACTCACCAAACAAGATTACCAGCCATTCCCTTACGAACGTTTAGCAAAACTTGGATAACCAGATGATTCAATTTTTTTTAAGAGCGTCGCCTGGGGAGCTTCACCTTTCGCAAAAACACCCGAGTCCTTGAGGAGAAAAGAAAACATCAGACAGGGAGAGCAGCGGGAGTAGGCCAAAGAACAGCCCTACTTGGGAGTCAGAGGGATCGCCTGGCAATATAGGCAGCAAGGAGCGGAAGGAGCCTCCCCTTTCTGGGCAATAGGAGGGATAACAGCGTACGGTGATGAGGGCGGCGGCCGGCGCGTCCCACACCCCGCTGCTATGGCCACCATCACCCACACTCGTTATGGGGTGCCGCCACCACTCCGTCGAATCCTTAAGTGGCCGCACACAAGGGAAAGCGGCGCTCCCTCCCCTGCCATCAGGCGTCCCGCACCAAGCCACTCACACCTCGCTCGTGCATCACCCCTCTTCGTCAGCTTACGTATATTTGGAGTGCGTTACTTCCTTCGTCACCGTGAAAGCAAACACGCTGCCACATCCCGTCAGAAAATCAAATCTGGGCGAGTTTACAGTGTCTGCATAAATAAAGACCAAGGAAGTGAAATAATGACAATGCGATGTGAGGAACAAATAATAAATGAATATATAGGGACTGTATTGCTACATATACTCTCGTTAGCCCTCCTTCTGACTCTTAAGGAACATAAGCAGTTGATCAGCGTCTGACCTCTAAGAAACCCTCTCTCCGCCCCCGCCCCCACCACAACCCACTACTTCCCTATCACATACCGCCCCTCGCCTCTCCCTCTACGTCCGTGCTCCCCGCGACACAACAGCAGCTGACTTATTCATCCCAGTGGTGGATCAGATGATATGCTGAGTCCCATTACCAACACCTCACGCTCCGGGTCTGTGTTGCTGTGCCCGTCCCTCTCTGTTCACGCCAAACCCTCCCTCCCCTGCCGGTACACTCTGCAAGTCACGCTGATTGGTCAGTCCGACACTATGACGTGTTTGTTTCTTACAGGACTCGTTTTATTGTTCTATTTTATTTGATACTTCTTTTTTTCGTATTTGTTATGCCTTTTTTGTTTATTTGTTTATTTTATTTTATTTTATTTTATTTTATTCTATTGGATTTTTTATTTTTTTTATATTGGCATTCTGTTTTTTTTCATTTCTTCTATTTCTTTACTTTATATTATTTTCTTTATTTATTTATTTATTCATTTATTTATTTGTTGCAGACTCGCAGCACGAGACTACCAAGGAACAATGCCTTCCCAACACCACAGAGGTTTTCTTCTTCTTTTTCTTCTTTTTTTTCTTCTTCTTCTTCTACTAGCTTTCTACGTAGGTTTTGTGGCTTGTAAGTAAATCACTCGAGTGCAGATATTTGTCTCAACCTTACTAGTTTTGTGAAATTAACTTTTATATTTTCACTCTTATTTCTACCAGTACTTTCAGTCCACAATTCCACGTGCCATACATTGCACTCGTGGGAATCAACGGGTCAATAAAACAACGCACCTCGTTCCTTTTTTTATGAGCAAATCTGAAGTCCCCTAGGAGAATTCGGAATCTTTGACGCTTTCTTCACTATGTACACTTCACGTGATCAATATGATCAGTCTGGTAAATAAGGAATATCTCGTGTAAAAAGAGAGAAGGAATCATATAAGTGGTGTCAGGGAGTACCGCAAGGCTTGAGCGGAGGCAGAGCGGGCGTGTCCCTCAGCCAGGACAGGAGGACAAGGCCAAGGACACCGGCACATTCCCCTCACCTGAAGAGACTCCGTTCCTTCCTTAGACACGTTGAGGGAGCATTATTGAATTAATTGACTTGCCCGAGAAAGTTAAGGCAGCGCCCCTACAAAGTTTGCCGGTCTGGCCTTGGCTCCGAGTCACGGCGGCTGCAACACAATCCGGGGAGACCCGCTCGGCACCACCGCCTGCCGGGAACACGTACAGTCCCTCACGTGTTTTGGCTTTTTTTTTTTTTTTTCGACTGCAGCATCTTCCTAGTACTCTTCCTTCCCCCGCCCGCCACTCCAGTCTCCGCCCTCTGCCCGCCAAGACCACAAGCTGGAGACCATTCTTATACAGGAAACATGCTTCGTAAATCTGTATGCGTTTCTCCAGTTTCTGTTTTCTCTTTTTTCTTTCTTTCTTTGGGCATAAAGTACTGTGTGTGTGTGTGTGTGTGTGTGTGTGTGTGTGTGTGTGTGTGTGTGTGTGTGTGTGTGTGTGTGTGTGTGTGTGTGTGTGTGTGTGTGTGTGTGTGTGTGTGTGTGTGTGTGTGTGTGTGTGTGTGTGTGTGTGTGTACTGCACGACACACAGGCTAATCCTATCTAAATTAAATTATATAAAATAATAAGTGCGATTACAAATTATTCTTTTATGAAATAGCGCCACACTTTGGAAGCAGGCAGTGGGGCAGTGTGGCAGTGTGACGGGCGGCAAGGACACCCTAACACTGCCCTGAATCAGCACACAACACACAGCACACAACACCCTGAGGCGGGCTTTCTGAGGTGCACCCAACACAGGGAGCGCAGACGGACCCTCATCACAGCGCGTGCATCAGCGGAACACCACGGAACACACAAGTCATTCGCCTCTGTCAACAGCGTGGGCCGTGGCCGATCCGTGCAGGGGACGCGGTGGCGGCGGAGCAAAGCGAGCACCCATGCACAGTATGTCTGTCCGGCCACACCTCGCAGCACTGACTCATTCTTGCATCACCCGTCTAGTACTGTAACAAAAGTACCTACATGCGCCTGTCCATATTTACGCAAAAGGTGACTTAATATTGACTCCGGAGCCCTCCTCGTATTATGTTTGTATACATACGCACAGAGCTAATACAAGTGTTTGTCTATACCTGTACATACTGGCAGACGGTTCCTTAACATTATGAGTGCCATGGAATGTTCATCAGGACAATCATTGTGGGGGTAGAAACACACAGTTCCATGCAGAATAATACATGTACTTTTATCTACGTATGACACTTGCATTCATTACTGGCGGGCTGGAGGGTGTGCTGGCGTGGTCTGTGCCGGATGGAGGAGAGGTCTGGACGCCTGGACGCCTGGATTAAGATTCAAACGTGCGCGCCTTTTCAATACCTCCATTAGGCCGCCAAATCATATATAAATGTAACGGAAATTGAGATTGCTCTTTTCATCACTGTTTCCGTACCTTTTTTCTTTTCACTTCGGACACGACACGAAGCCTCAGAGGGAAAAGGGAGGGCGTTGCCATAACCAAGGGGCGCAGGAGTGGGGGGAGGGGAGGAAAGAGACAGGATATGAAGGGTTGGGGTTGAGAAGGGGAGGAGGGACCCGGATGGCACCTGGACACGGCACTGCATGACCACCGCCACTTTTCCTCCCCCTCTCCATCTCCGTGTCTCCAGGTGCCTCCTCCAGTGTCTCCGCGGGAAAACTTTCCTCCTACACGAAGTATCGAAAACCTTTTAATACGATCAGGCTGGTGCACAGGAAGGAACCAGGGGCTGCAACACGCCTTCTTCTTGACGCGCCTCCTACCAGTGATCAATCTTGTAGTCTACCATGACTTGTTCAGTTTTAATTGGTCATTCTTTACGCTTAGCTTTATTACGATATGAACAGTAGTGCTCGCAGGAATTACAGGATTACAGAATATACGCTTATGTCAGCAAGGATTCTTACGTTTGTATTCAGAAAGGGAGATGTAAAGAGCCGGGAAGTGAAGCACAGACAAGACAATGGCGGCGGGAGGAATAACACCGCTTTGCCTGGACAATAGCGGAGTGTGGACGTAATCCTGCAGCCCCGCCCCGCCCGTCTTGTCGCACCAAACAGCAACAATAACAACGACAACGACAACGACAACGACAGCGACAACAACAACAACAACAACAACAACAACAACAACAACAACAGCAGCAATAACGGTTGAACGTAAGCACCTCCACATCAGGCGTGTTCTTGTCCAGCCCTCGCCCTTCGCCCACTCGCCCACCGCCAGCCGCCTCTCACTCACCACCCACCAATCCACTTGGCACCATCCGCCCATCCTCCACCATCCATCCACGACTCTCTATTCCCAGTCCTCGATCAGCTGCCCACCATCTGCTGCCCATCGCCCACTACTGCCAACCGCCCACCATCTAATACCACCCACCCATCGCCCTGTCCTGGCAACCACCACCACCACCACCGCCACCACCACACACAGAGAGAGGGAAAAAAAAGTGTGGTGGTATTGACAACAATGAAATAATTGGCTCTACGTATAAGCCTGCCACGGTCCCTCCCTCCCCTGCAGTCATTGCTTAAAGCGAAGGATAAAAACACGGTGTCAACAAATGGAATCGACTGCATTCCACGGCCCAAGAGAAAACTTTTTGTTATTGCTTTGTAATTTTCCATACCGGTATTGAGTGAATTGAGCCATTTACTCATGAATCCAAGCATTAAAATATTTGTGTAATTCCACGAATACATTTTTATGACATGCAACACACGTGTGGCGAAGTTCGTACACCCGCTTGGGGCCTCGCGCAGCGATGGCTGGCAAAATATTTTAATATTTTCCCAATAAGCGATTCACGCCAAAAACAAAATTGTATTATACATCAAGAAGAATTTCAATATCCTCTCTATAAAGTCTCGTATATATTTCAAAGCGGGTGCAGAAAGCAAGCCAACGGAAGGCCGTGATAGCACATCAAGAGGGTAATGGCGGCGCGCCCCTACACTGCGAGGACGCGGCAACACTTCGCACGTGACCAGGGTGCTGAGGGCGCGGCGCGGCGCTAAGAAAGGAAGGCCAGATAAGGATAAAGGAGCTCCGTGATCCCTGGACACGTGAGGGTAATGGCAGCCATACACACACACACACACACACACACACACACACACTGCTACACGTCACCACAACCTTAGTCATACAATCAAAACACATAGGTCAAATGGGAGCTTGGACACACACACACACACACACACACACACACACACCTATGGCCCCTAGTAATCGGTTCACTACTTACCTCACCTCTTCCTCCCTCCCACGCCCTCCCTTACTCTTTCCATGACACAAGCAGCAAGCGAAGAACGGGGCATCACCACGCACCTCAAGTCAACGATGCCATCAGCTGGTGTCCGCTGCTTTACTGCATCCTCACACACAAAATCACATGAAAAGCCAATTTCTGTATTTTTCGCGCTCCCTTGAATGCTTCGCTGTTACCATAGCTTTAGTTTTCGTTGATGTGGAGAATGTCCTTCGTGAATTGTGCGTGTAGCATTTCATTGTTTGTCACACGTTTTGGCTTCTGGTCTGCATTCGTTTTACCAAGCTCTAGCTCTAGTCACTATAGCGGATGTCACTGCAAGAGCATTTTCATAATTCTGGAGATAGTTCAACAAGGATTATGTATTATCAAAGAAAAACACCCCTAAGAACTCAACTTATCATTTTTGTGGCCTCTGAAAATAACGCTAATTAGAGAACAATGCGTCTGAGAATACGAATCATTGTCTAATGATTCCCTGTTCTGATACCATGCCAAGAAAAAAGAGGGAAAAGTCTTGTAAACCTTCAAGGAATAAAGGAGTTAGTGCTGTGGTGGAGTTGTCACCTTAATCCCCCAACACCTCCAGTCCAGGCCGTGAATGTTACAACACAGGTCACAGGCGAGGTCACCGACACGACGGGCACCAGGCCACACTGCGGGGCACCAAATCCTGCCCAACACGAAGAGCACCAAGCTGTCGCCGCGGCGCCTGCATCTCCCCCACCGCTGGCGCCTCTAATTAAGTTTGCCTTCGCACCCTTGATAATTTTCCTGGGTGGGTAAATTACTTTTTCCCTGATGATTACATTGGCTTACCCTCGACTTGCCCCGAGACTTACTTCCCATTAGGCGGTAACTTAAGTGATTACGTTTTGGGCGGTCTTCTCTGCAGGGCCTGGGGACGTGTGGACCACAGCAGGCGGGACACCGACCTTATGAACACCCGAAGGAAACACCTCCCGTGGGGGCACACCGAAGGACCACGAGGGAGACGGTATCATGCCGGCAAGGTTGCAGCAGGAAGGGACTCTTGTCTTGGTGGAATGTTTCATACGTCAAGCATTAAAACAACAAGTTTCATTACGCGAGGAGTCAGCACCATCTTTAGAATACACTGTTTAGAAATACATAGCTTCTTTATCAGAAATATATAGCTTCCCATCAGACGAAATTTCAAAAACGTTAAAATTAAGTCGAAATTTCACTAAACAAGATTGGATACATATAAAGCTTTAATAATACTATATAAAGTTATTGACATTTATCATTCTTGCATACCTTTCCTGTGCCTCCCTTCCTCCTCCTCCTCCTCCTCCTCCTCCTCCTCCTCCTCCTCCTCCTCCTCCTCCTCCTCCTCCTCCTCCCTCTCCTCCTTCTGCCGCTGCTGCCGCCGCTGCCTCATTACGGTGGTGTTGACAGTTATTAATAGTAAAAACCGATAATTACTGTGGGCATCGTTTAAGGCAGCGCCATCAACATAATCTGTTCATCGTCATAAGCAGATTGGGTCCAAGCTTATCATTAAGATGTCAACACTCCACGCACACACACACACACACACACACACACACACACACACACACACACACACACACACACACACACACACACACACACATTGATAATCTCAGTCTTGTATAAAATTCTTCTACATTTACACGAGTTCCGGATTACCAAGATGATTACTCCTGATTTTCACGGGGAGAAAAAAAAAAAACATGATAAAAACAGACCATTAAATAAAACATCCATTTCACTGAGAACAGAAAAATTTGCACACACACGCACACACACACACACACACACACACACATGTTCGTATCTAAGCTCTCAAAACAAAAATACATACATATAATAAAAGAATAGTCATAAAGTAGAGAAAACAGAAGAAAACATAGCATCTTATTGACGCCATATCTTTTACTGACACTAAGGTACCGCCGACTGTGTGAAATGTGCTGGAAAATCTGATGACTAGCGAGTTATTCATTGCAGGGAATATAAAGCACTTTGTAAGATTTCTGTTTGTCGCTATGTAATATAGGAAGGTTTTTTCAGAGAGAGAGAGAGAGAGAGAGAATTCATTAGAACGGTAATAGAATTAAACGAAATAAAAATAAGAATTAAACAAAAAACAAAATAAAAATAGAAGCGGGGATGGGAACACACGTAGAATGGAAATTGAGGCAGACATGGAAATAGAAATGAAAGTATAAGTGAAAAGGAAAAGATTTAATAACGAATGAAAAAGAAAAAAAGGAATCAATTAATAAATTACGAGAGAGAGAGAGAGAGAGAGAGAGAGAGAGAGAGAGAGAGAGAGAGAGAGAGAGAGAGAGAGAGAGAGAAGCGAGGTCAGAGCAGGGGACACACAGACACACAAACAGATACAGATATAAATAGACAGACAGGCAAACAGACAGACAATTACACAGCAAAAGTGCAATATTCAAAGATACATAACTTGCGAATACATCAACCTTCCTTTGCTTCCCGTGTCAGACATAACGAGTCACGGGAACCTGTCACCCCGCACAGGTAAACACAGGTAGGGTAGCCATATGAAGGTGCTCATCATAATATACAAAAACGTGCATCTGGAGTGTGTTGTGGTGGTACAGGTGCGGCCAGGTGCACTCCACACGCCGCTGGTTACTGAGGTGAGGCATCGGGGCGGCCGCTACGCAGTTCATCAGGTGAATAACAACACTGTGTTTGTCAATTAGCTGTTCGCCGTGAGACAAACAAATGGTCCTCGGGTATTTCAGGCACTCCCGACATGATTTCACCGATAGAGGCACAACAGAGACACTTTTTCTTCAATTTTCGATGATTTTCTTGACATCTCTTTTGCGACTGGCACCTCAGTGGATTTTTTTTTCCCCTCATTTTTGTTTCCCTTGGTCAGTGACTCTTACGTAAAAAAAAAAAAAAAAAGCACACGTCTACAGGCAACCAGAACTTAACTCTCTAGTGCTGGACAGTTTTTGTGTACCCATAATCACCTACAACTTTTTTTTACACTCTTATTATTATACTGTAACCTCTTAAGTAGTTTTGCAGCTTAGAAACGACAAAATGAACCTTGTATCTCCCTTTTTATGTGTGTGTTCATAGCAGAGTAAGGTTTAAATAGCACGTTAACTTAACCACACCGACAGTAACAGCGTATTCTGATATTCATTATTTCACTGGAAGTTTGGCCACGTGCAGGGGAGAGATGAGTACGTGGGGAGGAGGATGCTTGAGATGACCCACCCCCTCTCAGGCAGGAGTAAGAGGAAAACCAAAGGGAAGATCTGTGGATGCAATGGAGGACACACAGGTGATGGATGTAACACAAGACACAAGACAGATTGACTGGCACTTCAGTAGACCTTTTTAACACTTTTTGTTGCCCTTGGCCAGCGCCCCTCATACATTAAAAGTAAAAAGATCAAAGTGGGAACAGACGATGCGCTGTTTTCACTCCTAATGGAAGAAGCAAAAAGAAAAAAAACTAACATTTCTCCTTAGTATTCAAGAGTGAAATCATAACTATACAGTACACATTTACATAAATTTAACAGCTTCACTTCCGATAGGCTTAACAATCACTACTCTAACCATAACTCAAACCCTGTCCCTTCACCTAAATGAAATCCCTAACCTTACCCTGACCCTCGTCTTAATCTTACCCCAGTCCCTTGCGTCCCCCACACAACCCCCGGGAGCGACCCTCTGCCCGACCTACTGGAGACTGCGAGAGTGAGAGACCGGATTAATTGAGTATCACGTCATAGCTCGTAGACAATACACAGAAGACTGGTGTTGGTACTAGTATCAATGGGGCAGCTTTTATTATTAATGTTGGTTTGGTTCAGGGTACGTGCATTTTTGTCACTATATAAAGGTCAGCACACACAACATCACGGCCAGCAGATTATATACAGAAGACAAATGTTGGTATTACTATAAAGCTGACGTTTCATTATTGCTATGGGTTTAGTTGGAGGTGAGAATATTTTTGTCACTGTATAGAGGAAGTTGAGACACATCATAGCATACAGACTGCACTCGGAAGGCAGATGATGATGGTACCTTTCTGGCGCTGGTGTCATTATCAAAGTAGCATGTTCTATTATTGCCGTAGGATTTGGTTGGGGTGAGATAATCTTTGCCACTGTGAAGAGGAGGTCAAGACACACAGCACCCACTCCTTCATCTTCCATGGCTTCCTTCATCTGTCTTCCTTATCGTTATGCTCTCTGTTTATTTCCTGCTTTTTTTTTCACTTACATCAAATTCAAAGGGTTTTAATGGGTTCTCTCTCTCTCTCTCTCTCTCTCTCTCTCTCTCTCTCTCTCTCTCTCTCTCTCTCTCTCTCTCTCTCTCTCTCTCTCTCTCTCTTTCTGTCTGTCTATCTATCTCCATTTACCTATCACTATATTACGGCCAATTCCCAGATGAATGAAGCACACACACACACACACACACACACACACACACACACACACACACACACACACACACACACACACACACACACACACTCGATTAACCAAAGCATAAAATTAGTATTAGATGAGGGAATGTTGCTAAGAAAATTCAAATTAAATAAGTAAAATCAAATCATTTTGAATAATGGTTCGTATTGTCGTGGATGATGCTGCCCTTTCACAGCCCTGCCCACCACCCTGGCCTGCCCTCACCCTGACACAGCCCCCCCACCACCCTGGCCTGCCCTCACCCTGACACAGCCCCCCCACCACCCAGACATGGCCTCACCCTGACACAGCCTGGCATGACCTCACCTTGACACAAATCCTGGCCTGCCTCACCCTGCCACACAGCCTGTTTCACCCTTACACATAGCCTGGCTCACACTGCCACACAGCCTACCTCACCCTGCCACACATCCTGGTTCACCCTGCCACACAGCCCGGCTCACCCTGCCACACAACCTGGCTCACTCTGCCACACAGCCTGGCTCACCCTGCCACACAGCCAGGCTCACCCTGACACACAGCCTGGCTCACCCTACCACACAGCCTGGCTCACACTGACACACAGCCTGACTTACCCTGCCATACAGCCTGGCTCACCCTGCTACACAGCCTGGCTCACCCTGCCATACAGCCTGGTTTACCGTACCACACAGCCTGGCCTCACCCTGCCACACAGCCTGGCTCACCCTGCCACACAGACTGCCTCCCCCTGCCACACAGCCTGCCTCACCCTACCACACAGTCTGCCTCATCCTACCACACAGACTGGCTCACCCTGCCACACAGCGGAGTAGCAGTGGAGAGTAGCTCACCCTGACACACAGACTGGCTCACCCTACCACAAAGCCTAGCTCATCCTGCTACACAACCTGGCTCACCCTGCCACATAGCCTGGTCTCACCCTGCCACACAGCCTGGCTCACCCTGCAACACAACCTAGCTCGCCCTGCTATACGGCTTGGCTCACCCTGCCACACAGCCTGGCCTCACCCTGCCACACAGCCTGGCTCACCCTGCCACATAGCCTACCTCACCCTGCCACACAACCTGCCTCACCCTGCCACACAGCCTGCCTCACCCTGCCACACAACCTGTCTCACCCTGCCACACAACCTGTCTCACCCTGCCACACAGCCTGGCCTCACCCTGCCACACAACCTGCCTCACCCTACCACACAGCCTACCTCACCCTGCCACACAACCTGCCTCACCCTGCCACACAGCCTGCCTCACCCTGACACACAGCCTGGCCTCACCCTGCCACACAGCCTGACCTCACCCTTCCACACAACCTGCCTCACCCTCCCACACAGCCTGGTTCACCCTGCCTCATCCTACCACACAGCCTGGCTCACTCTGCCACACAACCTGCCTCATCCTACCACACAGCCTGCCTCACCCTGACACACAGCCTGCCTCACCCTGCAATACAACCTGCCTCACCCTGACACATAGCCTGCCTCACCCTGCCATACAGCCTGGTTCACACTGACACAGCCTGGCTCATCCTGTCACACAGCCTGGTTCACCCTGACACACAGCCTGCCTCACCCTGCAATACAACCTGCCTCACCCTGACACATAGCCTGCCTCACCCTGCCATACAGCCTGGTTCACACTGACACAGCCTGGCTCATCCTGTCACACAGCCTGGTTCACCCTGACACAGCCTGCCTCACCCTGCCACACAGCCTGCTTCACCCTTCCACACAGCCTGCCTCACCCTGCAACACAGCCTGGTTCACCCTGCCACACAGCCTGCTTCACCCTGACACACAGCCTGCCTCACCCTGCAACACAGCCTGCTTCACCCTGACACAAAGCTGCCTCACCCTGCAACACAACCTGGTTCACCCTGCCACACAGCCTGCTTCATCCTGACACACAGCCTGCCTCACCCTGCAACACAGCCTGGTTCATCCTGACACACAGTCTGCCTCGCCCTGCAACACAGCCTGGTTCACCCTGCCACACAGCCTGGTTCACCCTGCCACACAGCCTGGCTCACCCTGCCACACAGCCTGGATCACTCTGCCACACAGGCTGCCTCACCCTACCAAACAGCCTGCCTCACCCTGTCACACAGTGGGGCAGCAGTGGGGCAGCAGTGGGGAGCAGTGCCGGCACGAAGCACAGCCACAGCGGCTCGTGACAGCAGGAACACGTCACCGTCACGCTTCACTACAACATGACCTGCGCCCTTGATTAATTCTATAATTGTCAATAATTGCGTACCATCTTTTGTAATGATATAATGGGCTAATTATTCAGTATGGAATCGTTATGTTTATCGTGATAATGAAACGAATTTATCACATTTATCTGTTTAGTTAATGGGATCAGGTACCTTATCACAATTAAGATACGATAACTTGCGTTCATACACCTCATACCCATCACTTATCTCCCACCCAGAGGTTAGCGTCGACCGTGAGTCCTCATCTTGCAGCTGCAGTGTGAGGACATCGCAGTGCACGCCAAGCTAACCACGAGCCAAGTACATCCAGAAACCCATACCAGACTGCAAGGAAAACACTCGAATATCGCTGTGAGTGTGACGCCATGATCCACCGCAAGCCTTTATCGCCCCTTCAAGCATGATCAACCGCAACCCTTCCCCATCCCACCAAGCCTGACCCACACCAAGCCCTCCCATCCCACCAAGCCTGACCCACACCTAGCCTTCCCATCCCACCAAGCCTGACCCACACCTAGCCTTTCCATCCCACCAAGCCTGACCCACGGCAAGCCCTCCCATCCCACCGAGCCTGACCCACACCTAGCCTTCCCATCCCACCAAGCCTGACCCACAACAAGCCTTCCAGTCCCACCAAGCCTTTCCCATCCCACCAAGCCCATGACAAGCCTTCCCCAGCCCACCTTCATGCCTGACCCACTACCCTCCTCCCACTGACCCACCATCACCACCACCACCGCCGCCACCACCCCCACCGCCGCCGCTGCCGCCACCACTGACCCAATCCCATCACCACACCACCACAACACGCCCCCACCCCCCCCACCCTCCTCCATAACTGTTATCCCCACCCGGCGCCCTCACGCTAGTAGGGCAGAAGCATGCAATTCTTGAATCATCGCCGCGCCCATTCACCACGTGCGCCAGGTAGCCACGTCCACCACACCGCTAAGTACAGCCGCTGCTCCCTCCCCGGTGCTGACGAGGGCCACACTGCCGCTCACTGCGCTACTCAGGGTTCCTCGCCCATGTGCTTCACGCCGTACCTCGCCACCTATCCACGAGTTATAAGATGCTACAGTCTTCGCCGGGACGGTGTGTGTGTGTGTGTGTGTGTGTGTGTGTGATTATGTGTGTGTGTGTGTGTGTGTGTGTGTGTGTGTGTGTGTGTGTGTGTGTGTATCTTAAGGAAGAGTACGGGCACAGTTTCTCCAGCGAGACATACATACAACCACCCGCCACCCGCCGCAAGCGCCGCCCATTACCAGCGCCGCCCGTCGGTTCAGTCAGCCGGCGGTAAAGCCACCGGCGAACACCACAGGCAGGCCAGCACCAGCCAGCCGCCCGCCCGCCAGGCCTGCAGGCACTCGCACCCGGCTGTCGCGATCCCGCCACTCGGGTGCCTCCAAGGGCCTCGCGCTGTTTGGGCTCGTCAGTTGCTTGGCATCACGCGCACTGCTTAGCCCGTCACTCAGATGACCGCCAACACACACACACACACACACACACACACACACACACACACACACACACACACACACACACACATTTAGGAACACAGTGTGTGCATGGAATATTCACATTCAAGGCCAACAATTACAAAATAAATATATAAATGATAAAATGAGAAAAGTAAAGTTTTAATCCAGAGACAAACTGTTTCTCAGTAGATGTCACGTGGGACAACTATACCTCATGTACAGTTCAACAGTACACGCTGAGAATAAGTATGGAACACAAGTGTATGAGTGTGTGCAATGTACGCTAGGGAAAGGAAGAGGAAGGAAAAATATTTGGGTGGTGACTGTACCTTTGTGCATGCCGGTGAGCTTGTCCTTGAGCACAGTAAACTCATAGATCTTGCCGAACTCATCAAAAAGCGGACGCAGATCCTTCTCCTCCATGTGCCTGGGAATTTGGCCGATGAAGAGTTTGATGGCGTCATGCTCCTTGTGCGGGGGTGAGGCGGCGTGGTGCTGATGGCCCGGGTGGCTGAGAGAGGCCACAAGTTGTTGGTGGTGGTGCTGGGACTGTTGTTGCTGCTGCTGTTGTTGCTGCTGTGACTGCTGGGGTGGGTGCTGGTGTCCGCTGGCGGGCTGGTGGCCGCTGCCTGGGCTCCCAGTGTGGCTGAGCGGGCCGCCAGCGTGACCATTGAGGTGGGCAGCGGACACACCATTGACACCTACTCCATTGATGGCGGGCAGGTGATGGGGCGGGTAAGAAGTGTCGATGAGGGCATTATGATACGCAGCCATGTTGATCAGCATTGTGCTGTTGAGTGACTATTTTCG
Source organism: Scylla paramamosain (assembly GCF_035594125.1). Lineage (NCBI taxonomy): Eukaryota > Metazoa > Arthropoda > Malacostraca > Decapoda > Portunidae > Scylla > Scylla paramamosain. Next base: position 1,233,243 of record NC_087181.1, on the reverse strand, counting down.
ATGCGAAATTCACAGAGAATTAGATTAAACTTAAAAACGAACCGCTTTTCTTTTCCAACAAGTTATGTACGCGACTCCAAGATGGTGGCACCGAGCCTTGGGAAGGAAGGCGGGAACACTGCACACTCAATGCTATCTCGCACACCAGGCACACGGGCCCGCCGCCACTAACTCTCCACTTCACGACATACACAAACGTGATGTTAACAAAGAACCTTTGAGACCAGGAGCTCTCCTAAAACTTGTGTGTCCTTTTAAACTCACGTTCACTAAAAGGAAGGGTGAATAAGTGGGACAGGTCACGTTCCTGACTCGAGCAGAAGGTCGCTCAGAAGGGGTCAGGGCTCCCAGTGTTTCCAGGCGGTCCCGGGGGTGAATAGCACCAACCACTCGCCTGCCCCTCAGTACTCACAGTCGACAATCTGCCGGGGAAGACACACACGCGGCCGCTAGGTCGGGGCAGCGCTAGGATGGGTACTATTGGGGAAGGACAGACTTGTAGCCGGGCCAGGGCGGGCAGCAGCAGCCTCCGCCTCACCAAACCCAAGAGGAATGGTCTATGTACCACGACCAACCGTGAGACACATCAAGTCGGAACGTCCGCTACAGAGCACTCCCTTTCATATCAAGTAATACAGAGCACGATAGTTTCCTGAACTTTACCTTTCCTAGTGATATCTTCAACAAGTTGAAAACAACAATCGTGCGTATAAAATCACAACACAGATTGGTGTAGTAGCATA
>NC_087181.1:1195000-1227500 GCF_035594125.1 Scylla paramamosain | reverse complement strand
ACGTAAAAAGATGAGAAATTAAGTTCATAGGACACGTATTAAGACAGAGAGGTTTGGTTTGCTTGCTTGGAAGAGTGGAGGGAAGAGCGAGCGGTCTGCAAAGGATTACATTTATGGATAGCCTGCTGGAGGAAGACAGAAGTTATAAGGATGGCCAGTGAGAGAGAGAGGTGAATGCCCACGGTCGCAGCACCTCGTTAATTAAGTAAAAAATTATTTAAAATCACTCATAAGTAGTAACAAGAGTCCTGGTGTCATTAGCAGTGTTAGTGTGCCATTACCAGCTAGAGGCTCGAGCACCAGCAACTCTGACTTTTCTGCAAAGGATTACATTAATGGATAGCCAGCTGGAGGACACGGGACGAAAACTTAACGTGGCGGAAGTTATAAGGATGGCCAGTGAAAGAGGTGAAGGTCCACGGTCGCAGCACCTCGTTAATTAAGTAAAAAAATTACCTAAAATCACTCATAAGTAGTAACAAGAGTCCTGGTGTCATTAGCAGTGTTATTGTACCATTACCAGCTAGAGGCTCGAGCACCAGTAATTCAGACTTTTCTATTATTTTACAGTCGCCTCTAAACATTACACCGGCTAGTCACTGGAGAATATGTTCCTTCAATCACCTCTTCTTTAGTTCAGGTGACTGTGAGGATTTTGTACAGTAGGATTAGTGTTGTGCATTGCTGCATATTACAAAGGTTAAACTGCGCTCTAAGACTTTTCTATTGTTCCACAGCCGCTTTTAAGCATTACACTAGCTAGTCATTGGAGAATCTGTTCCTTCAGCCACTTTTTCCTTCGTGTGGGTGACTGAGGGTTTTGTACAGTGTTTAGTGTTGTGCATTGCTGCATATCACAGTGAAAAATTAAACCACATTAGAAAAGAACCCATCCTGTATTATCTTATTCATTTATTTATGAGAAGAAATTACGAGCAGTACGTTGCAAAACAAGCCACGGATAAGAAGGCGGCAGAAACGCGAAGAGAACGACCTGGGACAAGATAGAAAGACTGCACCACACAAGAAATGAGACACAAAGGAGTAAGCGACACATCGACACAAGACGGAAACACCTGCAAGAGACTCATTAAAAACAGTGACCACGAGCACAAATCGAAGGTGAGTTCTGTGTATTTACGAGTATTGTTGAGCATTTCACTGAGGTCTTTCTTTTCCTCAACAATTGCGTACCTCAAGTTGTATAGGGAAGGAAGAGAGAACAGTGTTATGAATTCCACCTCTATCATTCCGTTCTTAATGTTCTCTGCATATCCGAGTATTGTTAAACATTTCATTGAGGTCTTTCTTCTTTTTTTTCTTTTCCTTAATAATTACGTGCCTAAAGTTGCATAGGGAAGGATCCAGGAACATTGAACACTACAGGCAAAAACTTACGCTTATTTAAAGTGAAAATATCAGACTTAAAATTCATGAAACCAATTTCGAGTTCTCCCTATCGACGATCGTATGCAATTAAATGTCTCATCGATAGTATTGGAAAGTGGAGAGGCTGGCACTCATGTCTAATAAGGAAACAGAAATACGAGATTCCTTGAAACACTTTCCATCATCTTAATAATTTCGGCTTTTTTATATTTCCTTTCTCTGTCTATCTGTCTGTTTGTTTGTCTGTCTGCCTGTCTGGCTGGCTGAATGCCTCTCTCTCTCTCTCTCTCTCTCTCTCTCTCTCTCTCTCTCTCTCTCTCTCTCTCTCTCTCTCTCTCTCTCTCTCTCTCTCTCTCTCTCTCTCTCTCTCTCTCTCTCACACACACACACACACATCTAACGCCATAAACATACATACACACGTACATACCTACATTGTTGCACGCACGTCATGTCCAAAGGTTCCTGTAAGATCTAATAAGAAATACGGGCGAGTCCTGGCGTGTAAGAAATGCATCAAATAATTAGCCTGACAAGTTACCAGGTGAAGTGAGGCGAAGGTAAACATAACACCTGCCTGCCAGACACACACACACAACCTGCAGCTTCCCTCGAGACACCAGCCCTCCCCAATTACTGTTCCAAAGGGGTACACACACACACACACACACACACACACACACACACATATATACAGATCTCTCTCTCTCTCTCTCTCTCTCTCTCTCTCTCTCTCTCTCTCTCTCTCTCTCTCTCTCTCTCTCTCTCTCTCTCTCTCTCTCTCTCTCTCTCTCTCTGTCTCCTGTATCTGTCATCCGCGTGATTTCCCAAAACAAACACTATTTTCTTTTTTAGCTGAGCAATTTTACTATTCTTGCAAATCAAAGCGTAATCCTCTGAAATAACATTAACTTATGAAACCTTGGAACGCAGGCTACAATAAGAACAAAACCGTGCCGCAAAAATTATAAAGTCAATCGGCCTTTCACGGTAATCGTAATGCCATTGATAATAAAGCTCATATTCTGAAACGTTTTGGAGTTGTAAGACTATTTCAACAGGACACTGAGATTATAAAATTTAGTCTGGTCTGCACAATGTTGATTTTCCTGTCAGTGGAGCAGAGTTCTCGTTAAAGTGTTACCAGAATCGTGAAAATGCTCCTCAAATACCCCAGTGACTTCCAGCAGAGCATGTGAAAGGTAATCGATATGTTTAACGTTCACATTATTAGTGATACCAATTCTAAAACTCATGTTCTCAATGCTTTGGGATTTATTAATATTTTATCGGATACGGAAATCAGCCTGGCTCTTACGATTCTTTATTTATTTTCCTGTCAGTAGTGCCTTGTTAACCCTTTGACTGTCATTTGGTACACCTTTCCCTAATTACCAATTATTCTGAGACATCTTTACTTGCTCTACAGTCACATCCAGTCTTTAAACTGAGTAGAAATTGCAAACTGTATTCTTTTTTTCATCTCAAACTTTCTTGTAGATGCTTATAAGGACCTCACGTGTTGCTCCTGGTGCTGCTAATTGTTTCGTATTAAAGTGGAAGGGTTAGTGTCACTAGAATCATTGGAAATCCCTCTCGTGAACCCCAATGACTTTCACTAAGAGGTAGTAAGGCAGAGGAGGTGCTTAACCCTCTTGCTGTGATCGTCTCTTGTTAATATTCAGAGTGATATAGAAAGTTGTTTTGTATAGACACACTAGATACACACACAAAATAAGAGAATAGGAGAGTAATTTTGCATTTTCAAGCTACATAACTGTTCAAGTGACTGTAGTGCAAACATAAATGACTGGAAGGCTGTGATCATTTTTACGTAATGGCACTGGACCGCGGCAACAAATAGGAAGAAAAAAGCCCACTGAGCCGTCAGTCCCTAAAGAGAAAGCCAAAAAAGGATCATCGAGAACTGGAGGATAAGTGTCTTGAAACCTCCCCCTTGGAAGAGTTCAAGTCATAGGAAAGGGAAATACAGGAGCAGGCAGGGAGTTCCAGAGTTTACCTGAAAAGGGATGAAAGATTGCGGATATTGGTTATGGAGAAAAGTTGTCCTAGGAATGAAAGCGTTGATCAAAATACAAGTGTAAAAGTCAAGTGGTGCTCGTCAGTGGCCAATAGGAGCGAAGTAGTTGTGTGCTGTAGTTCAGGACTCTACTTACTCTCATATCTATTCTGTCCACCTCGTCAGCAGCCAATAGGATCGAAGTAGTTGTGTGCTGTAGTTCAGGACTCTATTTACTCTCATATCTATTCTGTCCACCTCGTCAGCAGCCAATAGGAGCGAAGTAGTTGTGTGCTGACGTCAGGACCTTCTACTTACATGTTTATTCTGTCCACCTCTTTAATGCAAGAGTTAACCAGTACTCTCAGTCATTCATCCCTTTTTTCCCACTGTTGCGCGCATGCCATGTCCAAAGGTTCCTGTAAGATCTAATAAGAAATACGGGCGAGTCCTGGCGTGTAAGAAATGCATTAGATAATTAACCTGACAAGTTACCAGGTGAAGTGAGGCGAAGGTAAACATAACACCTGCCTGCCAGACACACACACAACCTGCAGCTTCCCTCGAGACACCAGCCCGCACCTGCCTGTTTCTGTATTTCCTTCTTGGTGTGACTTGAACTCTTTCAAGATGGAGGTTTGAAGACACATCCTCCAACTCTTGATTACCGTTTTTTATTTATTTACTTATTTATTTATTTATTTATTTTATTTTATTTCTGTTCAGGGACTGGCGCCTCAGTGGGCCTTTTCTTGCTACTTAACTCTGTGTTGCCCTTGGCCAGCACCCCTCTTACATAAAAAAAAAAAAAAGCAGTGGACGCACCAAGCCCCGCGGCCCGGTCATCAGGGAAGGCGGGGCACCAGAACACAGCTGACACGCGAGGCAGGAGGAGCCACGAAGACTGATGGCTGTACCCCGAGAGCTGTTCTATTATGCAAAATAGTGGCATGGAAAATTTGTGAATAATGAGCGCAAGAACCTGAGAGGATGGAAGATTTATTGGAGACACGAGATGATGAAAAATACGTCGGGCGGTGCTCGTGATAACAAAGATTTTATGAAAGGTTTATCTGCTGAACCTCCCTCGCCACTTGAAGCCTTCCAGGTACTCTTTTTTGACCAACTATTCGTGGATTGCTAAGGGAAAAAAGTGAGTTATGAAACACAATGGGTTTCCAGTCTTTCAGAAAAATGTTAGTACAAAGAATCTGCTAATATAAAAACTCTACACTAATCTGTCATAGCTTTTCATTACTTTATAAAAATGGGTATGTGCAAACCTAGAGTTTAATTTCGAACACGTACAGTCACAGTCAGAAGTCGAGTAACCTGCTGCATTCATCCCCCTATGCTCCTTTGAGGAGCTGACAGTCTCCTTACAACACCTGACACTTGACAGATTCTCACCAGATCAGAGCACTTAAGGCTGAGGGAAAACTCAAAACACGGTGGAAGTGAATGTTCAGCTCGTGACCATGACTGTACCGCTCACAGAGGGAAGGGTTCCTTTCTTATTAATGTTGAAAAATAATGCATCATCCATTTCTTCCAGAAGGATTTTACAATTGCATTGATGAACCTTTGGCGAGTCCTTGTGTTTGTACTGCTGTCAAATACACCTTCTGGTGTGTGTACACTTGCACGCCCTAGTATTAGATCATTTGGACAAAGATAAGATCCCTTAGTACAGTCTGAACCATTTTTCATACCTATTGGTCTCTCGTTCAACATATTTGCAATCTCAAACATTGCTGATTGTAATTCACCAAATGTCAATGTACTGTCACCTATTACTCTGGTCATAACTCTCTTCACCAATTTTACCATAGCTTCTGAGCACCCATTCTCCCATGGAGCATCAGCAGATTTTGTAAATTTCCACTCCATACCGCCTTCTCGGCTAAATTGTGATAATTTTTCCTGGTCTTGAGTCAAGAAACAAACTTCTTTACTTGCCAATTTGAGTTGTGAACCATGGTCGGAATACATTGAGTGAGGGAAGCCTCTGATGGCTGTAAACCTACGAAGAGTAGTGATGAGACTGTCAGTATCATACCCTTCTACTAAGTCAACATATGATGCTCTTGTGCTGAGACAATTTACTACAACACCATACACCTTTTTTTTACATCTTCCTTTGACTGTATCCTTAATCATTAATGGGCCAAATAGATCAAGAGCAGAATGGTAAAAGGGAGGTGAAGGTTTCAACCTTTCTTCTGGTACTGGTCCCATGCTTTGTCCAATCACTTGTTTTTCTAAACGTCTGCATGTCACGCAGCGAGATTTAACTGATTTGATTAACTTTCTAGCTTGAGGAATCCAAAATTTAGCCTGTAGTTTACATAGAGTAGATTCAATCTCTCCATGGTCTTTATCATGAATATCCTTAATGCACACCTCTGTGAGTCTATGTTTAGTGGGAAGTAGAATGAAAGCTTCATTATTGTAATTATTCTTCAGCCATGCAGCAATTCTTGATCCTACATATATTATTCCATCCTTACAAAATGGACCTAACCGCTTGAACCTTTTTTCCCAGTTGTCTGTTAAAGAAATCTGGGCTCTTTTGATCCATAATATTTCTGCTTGTTTAAGTTGATCTACTGTTGGTGATGCCAGGATTCCCTTGAAAGAACGCGCATGAAGGGCATTCAAAACTCTTGCAGTGACTCCTATAATTTTGCGGTATGAATTAAATCTGTCTATGTCAAACATATTGCAGTCATTAATATGCCAGTTGTTTACTTCAGCTGTGTTAATGATGGACTTTATCTCTGGTGTTGGAGAGATTGACTTCATGGGCCATTGAGAAAATGGTAATTCTAAGAAAGTGGGTCCACACTGCCAGCATGACGTTGGACCCATATCAACAAATTTACTTGAACGGGTCATTAGGTCAGCTATGTTTACTTCAGTCGAGATCCAGTGCCATTCATTACTCAAGGAGCTTTCTTTTATTTCTACAATTCTATTTGCAACATAAGTTCCAGCCTTAATATTGTGTTTTGTTATTTGTGAAAGCACAATCTCAGAGTCAGTAAAGTGGTGAACATGATCAAATCTGATGTTAGTTTCGTTCATTATTGTATTGCGGAGGCGAACACTAAGAACTGCACTGGACAACTCCAGTCTGGGAATAGTCTGTGTCTTAATTGGTGCGAGTCTGCTTTTGGCTGCAAGTAGCTTTGATTGATACTTATCTTTCCCAACACGCCAACGTGCATAAGCACACGCAGAATATGCTAGGGTGCTCGCATCATTAAACAGTATCAGGGTTGGTTCAACTAATTCAGCATTACAAATGCATCTAGGCAATTTAATAGTTCCCAATTCATGCATATCATGACAGAATTTGTACCATTTCCCTATAAATTCCTCAGGTAAAGGATCATCCCAGTCTAATTTCCGTCCATTCTCATCAATGTACTCAATGATTTGTCTCATCAACAGTTTACCACGTAAAGTCACTGGTGTAACAAACCCCATGGGATCAAATATTGTTGATATGTAACTAAGAGCCTTTCTTTTAGTTAGTGGATTTTGTGGTTCATCGGAATTACTCTTAACTTCAACACTGCAAGTCTGTTTACACGTACTTTTCATTTTCATCTTGAAACTTATTTCATCTTCTACAGGGTTCCATACTAATCCCAGAACCTTTTCTCCTGGTATACCTGACAAGTCCACATCATTTCCAACTTGGGTCTTCCCACTTATGATCCACTCCTTCATGTGAAAGTTTCCACGGTTCAGAATAAGCTCAACATCCTTTATGATCTGACTAGCCTTCTCTGTATCATTCATGCTATGTATGATATCATCCATGTAACTATCTTGCACAATTACGTTGGCTGCTTCAGGGAATTCCTCCTTGCATTTCTCAGCTGTTTGTCTCATAGCAAGTATAGCAATAGCCGGACTACAAATGTCTCCAAAGGGAACTGCTGTGAGGGCATAGTGGTCTGGGGCCCGATCCTCAAAGTCTCGCCAAAGAAACCTGTGTACGTGACTGTCAAATTCAGATAACCTGATGCTATTAAACATCTTGGCTATATCTCCAACAAATGCTATGGAACCTTCTCTGAATCTAAGTAAAAGACCAAAAAGACTGTTCATTACATTGGGACCCTTAGCCCAATAATTATTCAGCACATGACCATTATATGAGGCAGAAGCATTAAATACAATGCGAGTAGGGGTGGAAGCTGAACTTTGTTTCAACACCTCATGATGAGACAAATAGTGCACTGGACCTTTGTACCAATTTAACTCCTCCCTATTTAGTTTTCTAGCAACACCTCTCTTTAACATGTCATCAATTTGTACCTTGTAATTTTCTGTTGACCTACTGCCCAACTTCTTCAGTCGCTTTTCCGTACCTTTAAGTTTCATTAGTGCTACCCCAAAATTATTCGGCAAATGATGTGGATCTTTAATCCAAGGGTAATGTACAGTCCAGGTCTTCTCTTTCTCCTGATATTCAAGTCCACTGAGAATCAATTTCATTTCTTCTTCTTCCTTTACAGTTATGTGCGTCTCTCTATTGCAGTCTTTACAGTTAATGCAATTGGTACATTTGGGTCTACAATTTGTGCCTAGGTGATCCATTGCAAACAAATTATCTATATCCTCCTTAAAAGTTCTACAGATCTCCCCTTGAATTTCAAAAGTGTTAGATGTTAAGGACATGTGGTTTACTTGAGCCACATAGTGCTCTGTATATTCATTTTTGAGTTCTGGGTGCGATCCTCTGACACAATAGCCGAAGGGACCTTTCATGAGTTGCAATTTCCCTACAGTTTTAACAGTTGTAGGAATGATGTCACAACTGTCAGCACCAATCAAAAGATCAACTCTCCCATGAGGACGGAAAATATGCATTGACTGAGAAACTCCTAACTGAGAAAGAATTATGTCCATAGGGACTGGATTAACTTCTGAAGTGATTTCATCCATTCCTACACATTGTATTAAATATTGTTTACCTGTCTCATCTACAAGAGGCATTTTATACATTTTAGTGAATACAGTATCACTTACATTTCCAACTGTTGTCATAGTGATGTTATATGGTGTGCCACATAATCCTAAGTCCCGTGCTTTGCGATGAGTCACCAAGCTACTTGTACTGCCGGGATCAAAAAGAGTTACTAATGAGTCATCTTTACAGTTAACTTGACCAATCATCAGCAAAGTACAACCATCTGACTTGTTGGTGTGAATATTAATATCATTTTGATAAAGCAAATAGTGAAGTCTCGGATGATGTGGCTTACCACAAACATTACCATTTCCTAACTTCATGTAGCAACTGCGTTTTTCCTGACAATCCTTAGAACTGTGTCCCATTGCCAAACAGTGAAAACAAACATGGTTCTTCCGTAAAACCTCCATCTTGTTTGAGGGTTCCAAATTATGAAATGTGTTACAGCGACTGATAGTGTGCGAATCAGAATTGTGATACCAACAAAAGTTGGGGTTTCCGTAGTTTTGTCTATGACGTCCAACCTGTGAACCCCCACTAGATAGTGTTTGAGTGAACTTCTGCATTATACTTTCCATGTTAGCCTGATGTTCTGCTTGTTGAAGTTGCAACTTTTGCAATGTTCTCATAATTTGACTGTCATCCTCTTTTACCTCTACACTATGAACAGTAGCCTTGGAATTATGTGACCTCTTACGAACATCTTTGTCTATATAATCAAGGACATTCTTTTCTTCCTTCAAATACTTTAACAACTCAGGAAAAGCATTTACTTTATTTGACAGATTTTGGTAGATCTTAGTCCACTCTCTTTTTTGTTGGGGTGGAAGTATTTTCTCAATTAAGCTTATCACAATTACAGTGGACATCTGTACTTCTAAATTATTTTTACTCATGTCAGTCCAGCACTTTTCTATGACTTCCACGGTTTCTACAAATTTACCAGTATTGCCTTCAGCAATTGGCTTTAATTCTTGCAGTTGGTTGATAACAGTATCTGTCAATCTAACTGGATCAGCATACCTTTGGTCAAGACGACGGAACATTTCCTTGTAATCATCATCTACTCCATGTACTACACTTAGCGCTTCACCTGATAAGCACTGTTTTAAGGCAAAGGCATTTTCCCCATAATTGACAGTCATTATTTTATCATAGTTGCTGCGAAATGTCTGGTATTGGCGTATGTCACCTTCAAATTTAGGAGGTTCTATTGGCTTCACCTTAACCTTAGTTGCACTATCTGTTAAGGCTGTCTCCTTTTCCTTTTTACATAGCTGTAATAAAGTCTCACAAGCACCTGTCTTCAACAATTCTGCCTGAACTATATACTGTTCTTCATTCTTAAGTTTTCCATTAAAGTCCTCCTCCTCTTGATCACTCTCACATAATGCGTCCATCACATCCTCGTGTCGTCTCTCGAGTTCCCGAAAAGCGTCCTTTACTTCCTCATAATAATCCTCAATAATGCTAGATGGCTTACCCTGCTTCACTTGCTCAGAGAGTAGGTTACACTTCCTAGTTAGCTTTCCACGGGCTGTCCCTCGTAGTCTCCGTCGGCGCTCAAGGTCCTCCGTCTTGGGCATGGTTGTGGGTGTTGTTGGAATGTAGCGCTAGGGCAATCCACAGGCGAGCAATGTGTTGCAACATTTATTGTAGCGTTCCAACCTGTGGGTCCAGGATAAATCAGCCCGATACCAAATCATGGTAAAATCATATGAGCGTAGAAACACTAAAAATACAAAAATAATCACTACATAACATGATCAGACCTTGAATAGTTCCCATGTACCTCATAGTATAATAAGTACAGAAATCACAAAAATATCTCTGCAGTTCACAATATGATAAACCTCCCAAACAATGGATAAATACCCTGTGTGACTCACATCATTATAAAGCTCAGAAAATCCTCATACATATCACTGTAAATCATAGCATGACAAAAATCACACAAATACACAATAACCATAACACTCACAACATTGCCAGCGTCAGTTGTGTTGAAAATACTATGGCGTGGAATCCCCAACAGCCGGATACGTCACTGGTGCTTTGATAATTGATAGGTAATCCACTGACGTCTCACTTTCATAACCCTACAAACCACAGACATGTCAATATCTCATTCCCTGATCATATGATTAGTATAATTTAATAAACACAATCATAGGCACTAATAACCCATGATTGATAACAAGTGGTACAGAAATAATGTTGAGCACATGAAGCAAATTGTAACTACTATGAAGATAACCCTGAACAATAATCATGTAAAGGTTATAACACTTACAGTCTATAGAACAGGAGGGGCGACCTTATTCCCGAGTCCTACGAGGGAGACCCGTAGCTAGCAAACCGTCTCCACTTGTCTCACTCTCCTGTCTGTCAGTGTCTATATCAGGCCGTGCGGGCCTCCACAACAACCGTGTGCCACTCCGCATAAACTATACTCTTTAACAAATCCATTGTAGTCTACTTATACAGTATTTTTATCACATCAAATATCAAATACACAATTTACGGACAAATACATACATAGTTGGTGTAAACTCGTTCAGCATACAATAAGAAGTATATTAAGAGAAATAAAACAAATAATATTGGAACCATACCACTGACGGGTAGCACGAACGTAAAATAAACTTAACTTAACATGCGCATAATCATGTTACACTTTCTTACTGGCGCTGCATTCCCCATCCCGGCTGCCACCACCAGGCCTCCCTTGGTCTTCGCCAGGCAACCTCGCCATATCACCAACCAATCACACAACTCGGGTGCATGCAAACGACATTAGCTGTTCGCCTCTCGTCCATGTGGCTCAGGCCTCGGCTTCTCAATCCCCACACCTATTCTTTCCAAGGGCTATGCTCAGCTGCGGCACTCCCATTTCCTCTCTGTATCGAGGAGCTACACGCAGCCACAGTCTGAGGATCATGTAGCGAGCCTTGGCATTGGTAAATACATCCACCACCTCCACTCACACCTCAGGCCACCACTGTGCTCCACAAATGACACAGGTGTTCTTTCCTCGTGAGCCTGCTATCCCACATGAGGCTTGATGTCACACTGCAGTGACCTGTGAGGTGCCGCCATGCAATCAGGTGCCGATGTTCAGACGGCGGTACCTTGCCGCCTGTGTACTTGCACTCTCAAGTTCGCCCTTCCATGCCGACTCCCTACCATGGTCCCAGAGTGGCCTGCTGCCACCACGCCGCCATGCCCAGCATGTCCTCACGCCGGTAAACATGCCTCCACCACTCTACGGCCGGTAAAAACGCCTCCATCACTCCACGGCTCGCTGCGAAACTCTGCTCCTCTCCGCCTCGCCCGCACCTCTCGTGTCTTCATGCGCGCTCCCTTACCGCACGCTATCACACACACACACACACACACACACACACACACACACACACACACACACACACACATACATATATATATATATATATATATATATATATATATATATATATATATATATATATATATATATATATATATATATATATATATATATATATATATATATATATATATATATATATATATATATATATATATATATATATAAACACACACCAGCGCAGCATTTTCCATAACTTCTTTCCCTCATCTTTTCGCCTCCCTCTCAGCGAGGGGTCAGGTAACAGTGTGTTGTGTGTTCCATATCTTTACAAATCTATCTCTTTCTCAGGCAGTGAAGTGGTACACTAGACATTCCTCATTGTACAGCTAAGATCTGAGGGAATCATCTTCCCAAGTTTCACACACTCTAATTCACTATGTCTTGTTTCCAAATCTAGGTTATGTAATTTTTTTTTTCAGGATTATACCCGCCCTGTACGGAAGGCCAACCATGTGACCTCAGCACTCTTTGGTTTGTTGTTCTCAATGTGTATATTGCATACATTGGAGCTATTTTAAAGATACAATTCCTTCTCTTGGTCTACATTAAGCTGGTATTAATCTTAATGTGTTTACTACAAGCAGTCCAAAATGATCACGCATTTCTTGGGGAGGCGACGCGTGGTGAGCGACAGAAGCTTCAGGGCAGCCACGCAGTGGACGAGTCTTGAGGCGTCAATGTTCTCGCCTCTGCCTGGCGGTGCTCCCTCAGTGTTGCTCACTGGTGACACTGCTGGCTGAGCCAAGGCTTCTTCACTCAGGACCATTCTTAAGAAATATGTTGCATTATTCACATGGTCAACAGAACTTGAGTCATTGTCATAATGTTACAAGGGTATCTTTTCACCTTCTGTATTCGCATCCTAATCCCGCAGAGTCCTGCATCCCAACAGTGGTGTTACTTCTACGATCACTCAAGTGTTTCTCAAGCAGGAGGTTCATGGCGCCTGATATCGCATCCCTGCCGCCTGCTTCCTCGCCAGGTGGAGATACAAATAATCTTATAATCCAGACTGAGCTGTCACCTGGGGTGTGGCTTTCATTAATCTCTCCTTAGTATAAATGGGGATTCCTCTTGATAATGCAGGACTTTTGGTAAGAGCTTTGCATCCATGTTGACAGCGATCTCACAGCCAATATATATATTTCTCAACAATATATATTTTTTTATTAACGTGCAGATCTTGTTGTATTAGGCCTATGCATCTATCAACTGTATAGCGCCACTCTCCTCACTGAGTGAAGCCTCTGTGCTGACACTCTGCACGGTACCAGCACTTGCTTCTCAACAAGACTTCACCCCTCTGTTCGCCGGCTGAATTACCACTGAAAATGACGCCAGCAGTGCATTACATAAGCACGTGTTGCAAATTATTTCTAGAGAAATTACGATCAAATGAGGTGCAACAAATCGGTTACTGTTGCTCGACCAAGGTCTTTAAATGATTTGCGGAGCGACACAGCCGCAGAGTTTTGCTGTTCCTCAGCCACGCAGTTGGCTGGCTGTACGTCCCCATATTTGCTGTAACACGCTCAAAGCTGCCCACAGTGACACTGAACGCCTCTGTAAACAAACTCTCGTTAGAAAAACACTACACAGGGCAACCTCTGACAAAGATGAAAATCTTCCTTGTCCCTTTTCTTAGAGCAAATGTCACAGTAATTATGCAAAATATAATGAATGCTGCCCAACCTTGTCAGCCAGATAATCAGAACACCCATGAACACTTTCCTCTTGAAAACAATTCTGCACCACCACAATAAAACCACGCAGGCGACAGTGTTCAACTCTCACACACAATGCTTCACCCAAACTTGGCCCTCAATCTGAAGGTTCATTTTCCTCTTTTTTTTTTTTTTTTCTCAACGAACATTAAAACCAAGCAAATTCTCATTTTCATGACTTAAGGCACGATAACATAAATTAAGAGGTCTGAACTGCACTAGTGGGGCGCCACACTCCCGCACTGTGCTCCCCAGCAAGGCCACGCACCTCACGTGGTTCGGACATCTGATTTTGATTTTTTATGTAATTTTACTTGTGTGTGTGTGTGTGTGTGTGTGTGTGTGTGTGTGTGTGTGTGTGTGTGTGTGTGTGTGTGTGTGTGTGAGTGTGTGAACAATAAATCGTCCCTTTTATGCAGACCCTTTGTCAGCATGACAACGGGGAAAAAACAGTATTATTTTTACTATTGCTACAAGAGTGAGCATTTGTAATACAGTCAAACAGAAACGAAAACTAATGGTTTGAGTTGATCCCGTCCAATTTGGGACGAATAAGAGGCACAAAGTTTCTGTGTACAGCATACACAACAATATCCACGTATTAGTATCTCCGTCCATAAATTTACCTTCTCTTGAAAGTCCCCATTATCTCTGCACTAACACCCAACATCCCAAACGTATTTCAACAAAGATTCTGCGTCATTAATAAATAAAAAATGCTCATTAGAATCCGATGAATTATTTCCGTAGCCTTCTAAAATAGTTCTCATGAAAAAGAGTGTTTCACAATACGCACCCTGATTACTGAGTCCATTCCAGTCATCTACCAGTCTCCTTGAACACCAGTACCTTCATATCTCTTTTCAGATATAATTATGAACCTTAAACCGTTACTTCTTGTCCTGTTTTCTTTACAATCCCTAAAAGACTTCCCTTCATCTGCCAAATTTTATATCTTTCATACTGCGACTCTAAATACAATCCCTGCGTGATCTGGCAATCCTGACTGGGTGTATTTGTAGTGTCAATTGTAAGTTACTTTGATGGATTACACTTATATACAATTTATTTTTTTTATTTTTAACACTGTCCAGCGCCCCTCACAAACACCCTCGCGACCCTCATCTGGATTTGGAACCCAGTGTCCTGTGAGATTTAAATACCTCTATCTGATACCCTCTTTTAATGTTCGGTCTGCCACTCTGAAGAACGTCAATTTATAAAGCTGTAATCTCTCGTCAGGGACATTACGCATCCCTTGTATCTTTTAATTCTAATGTTTAAATAAGAAGGAATTTGTACCCACAGTGGTGAATGAATGGAATGGACTCAGTAATCAGATTGTTAGTGCTGTGCCATTAGGGAGCTTTAAAGGAAGATTAGACAAATTTATGGATGTGGATGCTTGGTGGAAGTAAGTGCTTTTTCATACAAGGACTGGCAAATGTAGTTCTGATGACTTCTTGCCTTGCCTTATTTACTTATATTCTTATGCTCTTATTCTCCTCTGTACTGACTCTTACAATCCAGTAGGCTAGTCATAAACGGGAACCAGAACTGCACGGCATAGTCCAAGTGAGAGCCGGATTCTTTAAAGTTTTCTTCTTTATTGAGGACTGTTTTCAAAGGCCACAGAGGTAACTTGGTGGGTTCTCATGGGTGTTTTTCTCACTGGTGGTACAGAAGTTTTTGTTCAACTATCATAAGAATTCTACAAAAACTTCAAAGCTTTCACCGCGATACGAAACAATTAATTAACAGCACCAGACGTAATGCATGAAATCTTTATAAGCATCTACGAGGAAGAAGGGGATTAAAAAGAATAGATTTTGCAATTTCTACCCAGTTCAAAGATTGGACATGGCTGTAGAACAAGTGAAGATGTCTCAGAGTGAACAGAAATTAAGAGAAAATGTACGAAAGAGCAGCCAAAGGGTTAAAAATAGCTTTCAGTACAGTCTTATGAAAGCAAAGTCAGCGCCGAAACGTTTAAGATATGAAGCCTTCCACCAGCATCCTTAAACGCTTTGTTTTCACCCATGATCTGTTTTCAAGAGCCACAAAGAATCGTCGAGTTTTTCTTTTCTTTTCTTTATTTTCATTTGTGGCGTAAGAATCCTTGTTAGAACATCACAAGAATCAAGAAAACGACCTTGAAAGTCCTAGTAACATCCACTACAGCCAGGTGAAATGAAGAGTGAGGCTGAGCGGCGGAAACTCGGACAAGATTAGACTCACACAACAAAAATTAGCAGTATGGTAAGGCCCACACACTTCCTTCTCCTAGTATCCTTCATCCCATTCTTTCCCTCTTTCTATCTCCTCTCCTCTACTTCACCCGCCCTTTCTCTTAAAACTAAAACAAACGGTGGTACTGCTTCATGTCACCACACATCACCACCATCGGTAAAAATGACATATTCTGAAACACTTCTGCGCCGCATCTTCACTACATTCAAAAATTAAAGCTACACGGGTTTTTTAAGGCTTTTTTTTTATGGTTACAGTGACAGATTAAAAAAGTACAGATAGATAGATAGATAGATAGATAGTAGATGGCTTTATTGTTACATATAAGAAAAGTACAACAAAGGACAGAAAAACGTGCCAGCCTTCCCGTAGATGAAGGAAATTGTACTTAGTTACAAATCTTTTACAAGCTATGAATATAAAAACGAGGTAAATATATATGTCGCTAACTAATCACAACCTGAAGGACTGGCCAATGAAAGACTGGGCAAGGCACCCACTGCATTACCATCTAGGGCAAACTTCATTCTTACTCTTGAGAACACGGTTAATATCTGTAGCCTTTGAAAATAGTCGTGAAGAGAGAGCAGTGTTTCAGAATACGGTACAAACTCCAAAATATTTTCAACACTCACCATCACGACCACCAGGAAGGAATAGTGAAGATGGGAAGCAACGAATACGCGTCGCCGAGTGGGTTTTCTGCTGTCAAGTGTCCTAGCCTAAAATGTCGAGATGATAATTGTCATGTTCTTTGTTTGTTTCTTTCTACAGTTTTAGATGATATTCTGCTACAGTATAATTTGATGTAATTCTGAAATATGTATATTTCTTCATTTCTTAATTTATAATTTATTCATTTCGTTAGCATTTATGAAAGTTAATCCGTGGAAAGTAATGTCATAAGAAGATGCACGTAGCATTTACATATTTTTTTATTAATCACACTTTGCTAAAATAAAAATTAAAAAAAAAACACAAAGCTGCTATTGTTTGGTGCAGTGACAGACTCTCGCTTGACTACCGTGAGAATGTAAACATGGCCGACCATAACACTGGCAATGAGTTACATCAAAGTGTATTTAGCGGCGATGTGCGGAAGGTGTCAGCACTCATACGGACATATGACGTAGCCAAGAAGGACAAGCACGGTAAGGCAACGCGAACAAGCAGAAAGGATTGAACATAGTGGCAGCAGACAGCCTTTCCTTGCCACCACTCTGTCTTGGCTCAGGGTTTGTGTTTGAAACCTGCCACACACCACAGGCAGGCTGGGCTGGCAGGAGTGTTATAGACAGGCTGGGATGACAAGAGTGTTATAGACTGGCTGGGCTGGCAGGTGTGTTATAAGCAGACTATGGTGGCACGGGTTGTGATGCCCGTGTTGATGTCGTGATGGTGCTGCTGGTCGGTGTGACTTGTGATTGTGCAAGATGATGATGTGATATAGCAGGACGTTGCTGTGGTGTTGTGTTGTGATGGTGCAGGACGATTTTCTGTTGTTGTGGTGGTGTAAGAAGTTGTGGTGTTGTGGTGGTGTAATGTGGTGATGCGGGGCTGCTGCAATGGTGCAACACTTTGTTCTCTTTCCTTACTTAGCGATTGCTTCATTAGCCTCTCGTTTGTCATTCTCATTTTTCAGTGCAATGACACAGACTGGTCAAAACACTCTCAGGAACTGTTTTATTTGTTGACGACTTCCATAAAAAAATTTTGTTCTTCTTTGATGTCCAGTATTTTGTTTCCAGAAGTTTGTTTGTTGTATGGAGAAGTCCCTTGGAGTGAGCTTGAAAAACTGAGAGTTGTTGACATTCTCTCTGTTTTATTTATTATTTACTACAACAATACACCGCATGCTTGAATTCAGTCATATCCTTATTTATGAAATAAGTCTCATGATGCCAACACCCACCATTGCTGCCCGCTCCTCCCCCTCCCACTCAACAATTCTTAGCATATTCATATTAAAATGTCCTATGACTTCTAAACTGTGGCATTAAAGGTATTCAACTACAGAATATTTCTCACTTCATCTTTCATATTTGAGAATATGGGACTTATCCTCCTGGGACACTCTTTATATGCAATAAAACCTCTGAACACAAGCAAGTCTGAACATAAATTTTTCCAGAACCAAATGACCTACAAATTTATTTTTAATCTTGAATTTAAATTTTCCTGTGAACACATGTATGGTACTTAGGTCTGTTTTTATGTAAATATATGGAATGGAGGTATCAGGGGATGTATTTCATGAATATTGTTTAGGGATTTTGTGAGTAGAATGTCTGGCACCACCGTTTGCCAGCAGTCCACCCACCTCACTCGCTGCTGCCACACATGCGCTGTCTCCCGTGATGTTACAGCCTATGTTACTACTCGTGTGTATTTTTTCCTAGTACAATGTCAAGAAGGAAGCTAACAGTCTATGGCAAGAGGATAAGGAACTCTCAAATCTTATTCTCATTCAAGTTTTAACATTTACTTTGCTTAAGAATAACTCTGTTTCTCAAGTGATTCCAAAGTCTCCTCATGCTCCACTGAATGATGAACTAATTTGCTCACTTTCTTTGCTCAGAAATCTCTGATGTTCCCAAAGCATTCACATCCTTTACTTGGTAAAAAAGTTGCTTTTCCCTAAAGATACAGGCATTGTTTTAGCTCAGGCTCTTTAATCTTTGGACAGATAAGCAGCATTAGGTGCCACCACTGTAGGACAGATCCTCATGTTGCAGGTCATGTTAGGTTTTTTATTAATAATGCATTTAATTTAAGATTTTAGGTTTCATTTATCTGTGAGATGTGGATTTCTTCATGACAGTTATGACTTGCACATGATTTAATGGCAGGACAGGCAAGTGTTGGTGCAGTTTGTAATGCATTCAAACTTTTCCAGGTAATACACCACTTCACCTTGCTGTTATGCTCGGGCACAAAGGTAAGCACTTGCTCAGATTGGATTCTGTTTTAAGATCTTTATTTGTTTAATTTGTTTTATATATTTACTTAATTTATTTGTCTATATATTTTTAATTGTTTTATATCATAGTGTATTTATTGTTTTTCTGTGTCCCTGTTTTTGTATTATATGTGTGTGTGTGTGTGTGTGTGTGTGTGTATTATATTATATTATATTATATTATATTATATTATATTATATTTTATATTTTATATTATAAAGATATGGAGTATTTTAGGAGGGCAAGAAATATGAGTATTGGCATTGTAGATACATAGTCAGGATTACACAAGAGTAATAAGACTCCTATACACTGCAGCCAGGCACACACACACACACACACACACACACACACACACACACACACACACACACACACACACACACACACACACACACACATACACAGATCAGAATTTGCTGGCCTTCTGGTCTTGCTTGGGCTACAAAGTCAGAACTCCTGGACTTAAGTCACCCATCTTTTCTGTGATAGGTGAAGACAAAATGGTATATGAAAGGAGACAAGCCCATATTGTTTCTCCTTGGCTCAGTTGTGAGTCAAGCTTGCCTACTTCACCACCAGAAAGTGCCTTGTTTGTCTGTTGAATTTCTCATTGATAGGGATCCTAACATACTGTCTTACTGCAGAGTGTGTACATCTCTTGCTGGCCCATGGAGCGCCCGTCAAAGTGAAGAACTTGAATGGATGGAGTCCTCTAGCAGAAGCCATTAGTTTTGGTGACAGACAAATTAGTGAGTATTGAATCTTCTTGAAAATGTGTGTAAAAGATAGTGTATTTAATGAAGACACTGAAGAATACTATAATTATGTCAAACAATACACTTTTGCTAGTATAGTACACTGGAGATCTTGACAGCGTTTTTCCTGAACAATGTCAAAGCATTCTCTTTTCTGAAGGAAGTATAGTTGTCAAGTCATGCCAGAATCTTAATATCATTGCTGCTCGAACTGTCCAAGTCATCCTTCCCATGCACAGCAACACTCAACATTCTGTCTCTCCTGGTGCCACCACCCACACACCTCAGACAGTAATGAGAGCCAAGTAGTGTTGCTGCATCACTACTCAGTCATTCCCTGCACATTTCCAGGCTCCTGACATCAGTAAGGAAGGATGATAACTAATTTCCTTTCACTTCATCCCAGCAGTAAACAAACCAGCTTCCCTCCTTGCACAGCACAATAAGCTTCATCTCTCTGTGCTTAGGTTTGGGATTTTTTTTTTATCTGAAATACTATGAAGTCTCACTCATGCATGTTCAGATCTGGCAAACTCACATCTGGCAGCCAATCATTTGCTATCTTATTTCCTAGAAGTCAACCATATTTTCATATTTGGCAAATGTTCCCCTATAGGAAATACTCTCCTACTTCTGTCAGTTTATTTCCTCACAAAAAAAACATTGTCAGTTTGTAATACTCTGCATCTTATGACTCTTCTAGGTTACTTGGCCATGTTGATGTGATATGCGTTCTTTATCAGGTACAAAGAGATGAAGTAGGGATGGACTCATTGAAAAGTTTTTGTTGTCATTATCCTTCACTTGATGTATTGTGTGGATGAAATTAGTGTGGTTGTCCATGCATTACTTCCACTCAGCTCCGGCGCCTCCCATCCCTCTGTGTGGTGGTCTGGCTGCTGCCGCCACCCTCGCTTCTCTGTCCTGTCACATGAATGACAGGGATTGGACTCATTAGTTCTACTGACCATATCATCAACATCATCCATTGCTTTGTTGTCATTTTCAGTTGTTGGATGCTTAAGATTAGTTACAAAACACTGGCCTGTGAGTGAGTGAGTGAGTGTGCAGGGCTGTGAGTAATTATTGAAGGTACTGCCTCTATCTACCACCATCCACCTGCCTTGTATTTAATTCCTTTTTCCTTCCACTCTGAAGTTTATTTTATCACCATGTGGAGGGAGGAGTGATTTGGGAGATGATGACAAAGCTGGTCATTGAAGGTTTCTTTACACCTCTGTATTAGAAACTAAGCATAGTTGTGAAAATTCCTATGCATCCTTAGAAAGAGAGACAGCAAAGCTACAAGAGTAAGTTGTTGTGTGCAGCATATTGGCCACAGCTTGGTCTACTTTTCTCTGAATCAACATTAGACTTAAATCTCCCATCATTTTGTATTCCAACAATATTTCAGCTTTTATCTTCATTGGTCTGTGTCATAGGGATCAGAACCACTCTTATGATGATCCATATGATGTGAACTAGTGAAAATAAACATTGTGAATATATAGAAAGGCAGGAGATTCATGTTTGACGAATGGTTTCAGCAGTGATCTGGCACCCGCAGCAGCAGCATTGCAGTGGTGACACAGAAGTGAAGGGGTTAAGCCTTACAGAACTCCACTATTTCCCATTAAAAGCTCTGAATACTGCATGAATATTATGTTTACACTATGTATGTCAAAGGACCTGTACATTGCTCCTTCATTGACAGACTTTAGGCAAACACATCAGAGTCTCACAGTCTCAGCATAACAGTGACAGATTAAGATTAGTAAGGTTCTCTCTCTCTCTCTCTCTCTCTCTCTCTCTCTCTCTCTCTCTCTCTCTCTCTCTCTCTCTCTCTCTCTCTCTCTCTCTCTCTCTCTCTCTCTCTCTCTCTCTCTCTCTCTCTCTCTCTCTCTCTCTCTCTCTCTCTCTCTCTCTCTCTCTCTCTCTCTCTCTCTCTCTGTGTGTGTGTGTGTTCTGTAAGCTGTCACTTTTGTCTGTTGCCATCTCATGTGTAGCAGCATTGGCCCTGTAGAAGTTTGACATCTTACATGGTCAGTATTGTAGTTTTATTACTATTTTTAATTTTAAATGATATTTGCCCTTGTGTATCAATGAGTTTATCTGGAAGTGTACATTATCACTGGCAGCAGGTGAGGCCCCAGCAGTGTGGTGCACCCTGCCCTTGCTAGGCCACTCAGCCTGACACTTTTTGCCTCTCACTGTTCACACTCAGCTATATTTTAATGTTGCTTGATAAAAATGTTATTGTTTAATTTATTTTGCTTTTGTCCTTTCAGTTTCAATTTTATTGAGAAAATTAAAACTACAGTCACGGGAACACATGGAGACTCGGCGGCCCGACCTGGTCCGTGCTTTGTCCCAGATGGGGGACTTTTACATGGAACTGAAATGGGATTTCCAGAGTTGGGGTGAGTTTGTATTACTTATTATAAAGAAATTAATCTTGTGCTATTATAAGCTGAGGTGTAGGCTTTTCTGTATTCTAACTTTTACAGTGATTAATTTGGAAGTAATGCTTTTTTTCTTCTTCTTGTGTAGCATACTGTATGAGCAACTGTAGTATAATTAATATGATTTGACTGACCTGTTGTGTTATTGCAGTGCCACTTGTGTCCAGAATGCTTCCGTCCGACATATGCAAGATTCACAAAAAGGGAGCGTCCATACGCTTAGACACGACACTGGTGGACTTCAATGACATGCGGTGGGAAAGAGGGGACATTAGCTTTCTGTTTTCTGGCAACTCAAAACCCTCCCATTCCCTCATCGTTCTTGACAACAAACTGAGGGTGTATCAGGGAGTGAGACACGAGGTTTGTGTCGATTTAATTTGCTCTGTGTATCAATCTTTCATGAGACTGAATTATTAGTATTTTATTTATTTATTATTGTTTTATTTATTTTATGAGTTTTGCATTCATCTGAGTCTTTGTGTAGTGAATATTTGTATTCACTACTCTGTATTTGTGTAGTTAATTTGTAGTTAATTTGTGTAGTTAATTTGTGTAGTTAATTCTACTATTGTATTTGTGTAGTCAATTGTAATAGTCTGCCCTTTATGGCCACTGAAAATTGTTAGCATTCAGTTAGTCTTGAGGACTAAACCTTGTATTGCTACTTTAAACTCCACAATCTTAATTTTGTTATTGTCAATTTGTTTTTGTATTTATTAATTTTGTGGTCCATCGTGCCTTGCAATGAAAAACCATCAGTATTATATTGATGTTTCCTTCTCAATTAATAATTGTCTGTATTCTCTTTCTCAGGAGACAGAAGCAGAAATTGAAGATGAAGTAGACATCCTGATGAGTTCAGACATTGTGGCAGCTCAAATGTCCACCAAACAGATTACTTTTTCAAGGGCACAGACGGGATGGATATTCAGAGCAGATAAGAAGGTGTGTATTGTGCTGGTCAGGACTGTGTTGGACGTGTCATCTGTCTGCTGATGAGGGAAAAAAGCTGTAGTGGTGGTGGTCAGCCTCATGGGGGAAGATAACTCTTCCGTGTGGTAAACAAGTGCTTGGTGCCTGCGTGTAGCAAAGACATATCTCCCATTATCACTTTATTATATTTGTATAATGTACTATATTATATGATACTGCACTGTATTACATTGTATTGTTGAAATGATGATGGGAGACGTGTGTCATCATTACATGCTGGTGTCATGCATCTCTTTACCACAATGAAGACTTGTTCTGCTGCAAAGTTGACCACTGACTTTATTTATTTTCCTTTTTTCCTCAGCAGACAGATAATACTTGTTACATTTATTTATATATTTAGAAAAGAAGATCCAGTGTATTTCATTGTTTTAATTAATTGTGTTTCCTTTTGTATTATTACATAACAGTTGCTTATTACTTAAAAGCAATGCAAGGTGGAATACAGTATAATTGCTTGTGGACATCCACCAAGGCTGGTTTTGTGTTCTAACTGCTCCACACAAGTCTGCTTGAATCTATGTAGTTACAGCTGGGTTTTGTGGCTTTTTTTTTATTAAGTATTCACTCTGCTAGTCAAACCAAAGAGACATGATGGCTTAGATATTTGGTCTGAAGGAGGTAGGCCACGAAATAAAGAAAGTGATTTAGTTTGTCTAGCATAGGTCAACAGTGTGGTGGTATTATGCATGTTATTAGGAGGAAAATAATGGTTTACTGCCCTCACAGACACCTCACCAACCACTCAGGATTCACTTCTTTCACTTTGTTTTTCCTAGACACTGGTGACAAGTCACTATTTTCCTTCTTGTCACATACACATTGCTGCCACATTGTCAACTTTGTTACCCACTTGTTTATTTCTCTGGTTTCTTGGCCTGCCCCCTTCAGAGCAGTTATCTGGGAGATGTTATCTGTGTAGTTTTGATTGGTAGAAGCCATGCTGAACCAGCAAAGCCATAACACCAAACTGGAGCTGCATCAGTTCAAGCAGGTTTGTGCACAAGAATAGCACAGAAACAGCTCCAGTGGAGACATGTTAGCAACCAGCATGCTGGCTGACTTCTGGTGGGAGTGTTGAATCACCTCTCACTTGTCTTAAATGTATCCTTCAAGAATACAATGAACAAAATTTGCTATAGTGTCTCAGCTCTCACCAAGGTGCTGAAATTTTTACTGAACACTTGAATAAATGAAAAATAAAGCTGTCACAGTTTCATTTAATAGACCATGGAAAATATCCTACAGGCCAAGTGAGGCTCATGCATCATACTTCCTGCAGTCGCTGGCAGCAAAGGTGTTTTGAATTATGTATATCCATATTTTTTAATCTAAATACTTTTCACTCCTACCATAGTAGTTTTCTTCAGTGATATTTATGCCATAGTAGTTTTCTTCAGTGATATTTATGTAAATATTAATACTGTAGACATAAGCTTAAGATATTCATTTCTCTTTTATTTGCAGGAAATGGTGGGGAAATTTAATGCCGACTTTTATTATTTAAATGGATTAACACTTGAGTCCAGAAAAAGAAGAGAACATCTTAGTGAAGAAGACCTGCAAAAAAATAAGGCTATTGTAGAAAGCTTCACCAAGGGAGGAGGAACCCATTCCTTTGATGAGGTAAGTCACTTGTACACTTGTAAGGAGCTCATTGCTTAGTGAACCATTGGATGTCTGAGTACCTGAAATAAAGAATACAAGCTGAGGTGGAGCACTAGAGAGAGGTTTTCAGTTAATTTGGTGGTTGGTTAAAAAATTAAAGTACTTTAATCCTTTGACATATATGGCCTTAAATATTTGATGGGTAACTTATAGGTAATAAGTTAAAGATTTGGGTATTAGTGACCTCCTCCAGCACTTTTGTGGCCAGCCAAAAGGCTATTGGGTGGCTGTCCTGCACTCTTTTCATTTTCTCAGCATCTTGTGTGCTTGCAGTTGTTTTAGCAGTGGCAGCAGCAGCCATGGAAGTGTGATACCACATCAACAAAAATCTGTTCAGTATGCTGCCATTTCATACACGGCAGTTCCTGTTCAAAGAATGAAGTTTTATTTCACCTTTATTAAAATATATTTGATACAGGGAACATCAGTCACTAGCCATCACCATTACTGTGTAACACTGGAAGTGGAGTTGAGTGTGCAGACAACAGCCATGAAACAAAATGCAACAAGTGCCCCTGCCTCTGCTGGGCAAAGCACTGCCATCCACCCATGAATGTTGTCATCTGTGTAATCTGTAGAAAATAAGAAACTAAAATACAAGTTGGTGAAAACTGAACATTTTAAGAAGGGCGAAAATTCGTATTGTTCCCAACTAATGATTAATTATCACTTGTGTTGAGGGAACGCTGCCAGTTGTACAAGTACTGCAGGACAGCGAGTGTGGCCTATCAGAAAATTCTCAACACACTCGCTATAGAAGGGATCCAGTAGTCCTGTTCTTAGTGCCAAGTCAACAGGGAACTTGAAAGATTTGACAAATTTATGGATAATGATGATGGGTGAATATGGATAGGTGTTTTGTACTCCATGTGTGCTCCTACTGGCTTCTTGCAGTTTTCCTTATATTCTTGCCTACTTTTCACTACTGGGTGAGTTTTTGGTTTCCTGTTGCATTAAGTTTTCTTCATTTGTCCTCAAATCTGGAATTTCCTGCCCTGTTGCTGCTCATTCATGGAAAAGTGGAAATGAGAGCAATTGAGTGCTGGAAAAAAACTATTGTACAATTTCTCATTTACACCAACTTGTGTATTTATGCTGAAACCTTTCTCTGTAGTCGGCAAGAAGACCTTCCCTTGAGCCTCCCATCACTGAACCTGTGTCATGGGAAGAGTACATACAAGCTGACCCAGGAAAGCCCCCTCCACTTGGACGAACCCTCATATGCAAGGAATCCTCGAAATCGTTCAAAGCCACAGTTGCAATGGTGAGTGTTACGGTGTTTGTGTTCTAATTATATGATCTGAGTACCTGATAGAAGTGTGATGACCTGATGGATAGGTCTACTCATCAGCAGCTTTGGTGGAGAGTGAAGTGGAGTGCCAATCCCTTCAGAGATTTATTACATCAAGAAGCCATTTGGTTTAATTTTTAGCTCCACTAAGTGCATCTAAATTCCATTAAGTTTGAGACTCACAATGAAATGCTCAAAACATCAGTAATGTAAGGAGACGTTTTTATAATGGTATGTGTTTATTTTATAATGTAGCTGCGATAAAAAATAAAATAAAATAAAATAAATGCTTCAAGGCTGTCTATCTGATGACTTTTTTTTTTTTTTTAAATAAAAATGCCATCCTTGTATTTTTAAGCGTTTTTCCTTTATTGGCCCCAGTGCATCTCTTCACAGCCTCCATTCCCTGTCACAAAGTCCTAAGTGTCATGAAGCTTGCATTTTTTTTTTTTTTTTTTTTTTTTTTTTTTTTTTTAGATACCATTTGTGCAAGTCATTTGATATTAAATTAACATCTTTGCCTTTACTGTAGCTTTTCAGGAATGTTTTTAGATATTGGATATTACATCTTGTAAGAAAATAGTTGTGACCTAGAATGTATCACTAATTCTTATGTCATTCAGCTGTTCAGTGGCTGGACATTGCTAGTGGTGACAAACAAAAAATGGTCTCAGCAGAGTTGGTATATGAGTTCCAACAGATAACACAAAGAGAATACATTATTGATGGTTATCTATATGTTATGCATGATTCACCTCAAACAAGCACGTGAGTCTCAGGTGAACAGATCACATTTCCATATCATGCATTTCAGGAGGGCTGATGTATGAGCATTGTGTTTTTGTCATTAGTTGTGTTTTATTTAACATGTCTTGTGGCTAATCAGATGAGAATAACTGATAACTGCTTCTAACTTTTACAGAGTGAAGAATTTCCATTAACTGTTGAGATGCTTTTAAATGTCTTAGAAGTGATAGCTCCCTTCAAGCATTTTGCAAAGCTCCGAGAGTTTGTCCAAATGAAGCTTCCACCTGGCTTTCCTGTCAAAATAGGTGAGTTACTTTTCCTGACTGAGTACAGTCAGTTTTAATAATTAAAGAAGAGTTTGTGTGGCTAAGGTTATGTTGTAAAGCAGATATGAAAATAATGCAGGAACAGACAAATTTGTTTGTTGTGGATGTTCATGGATTGAAAGCCTATGGCAGAATAGATAGGAAAGGATTTGTTTTGATACTGAGGTAGATGTTAATACTTGCATTTTCACATATTACAGTTTAATTTTTAGTTTCTCAGTAATGTTCATTACCTGTCAGGAATCACTTGTTTTCATGCAATGAATCCTCATATAATACAACTTCCCAGCACTGGATGAAGGCCGTGCAGCTTACTCACAGCTCCCCACCTTGTAAAAAAGAAAGAATGAGACAGTATGTCTTTTATTGCTGCTGAAATAAAATTTTGTTTTCTGTCTTCCAGATATACCAATATTGCCAACAGTTTCAGCCAAGATAACATTCCAGGAGTTTGCTTTTCGAGATGACATACCAGATTCACATTTTGAGGTTCCACTGGGATATGTAGAAGATCCCAATAGGTAAGCGTTACTCTTTTTGTTGATGTTGTTGCCTTTGTGAAAGATACTCAAGATAATGATGTAAAGAAATGAAAAGCTTTTCTGACAGGATTTTTTGTATATCTTCTAGAAATGAGAAATCAGAAGATACTTATTCTGGTGTCTGAATGTACATAGATGGAGTAAAAGATTTTTCTCTTAATTGTACAGATAACAAACATGTAAAAGGAGCTTGCATTTTTCGTTGTTGTTCTCTATGATATCAAGCTAGAAGGCATAGATTAGACTTACCTTTAGGATTAATGTTAAGTATTTCCCCACCCCCTATGTACATTTTCAGTTTGTTAACTGCCTAAATAATAAACCGTTTATTATTATTATTATTATTAGAAGGTTTATAATAGTCAAGCTAAGAGGCATAGAAGATTTGTAATAGCTGAGTCGTGGGTGGATGAGGTGATGTGCTCGCAAGGAGGCTTTCTTATCCACTTTTTTTATTTTATTTATTTTTTTTTCTTCCCCCTCCTCTCTCTCTCTCTCTCTCTCTCGGCTCGAAATCCGAGTGGGGTCATGTCATTAGTGGGGTGCCACAGGGATCAGTATTAGGGCCATTATTATTTCTAATATATATCAATGACTTGGATAGTGGAATTAGTAGCGATGTTAGTAAATTTGCGGATGACACAAAGATAGGTAGATTAATTAGGTCAGAAGCGGATGCCATCGCCTTGCAGACAGACTTAGATAGAATGAATGAATGGACGGATAGATGGCAAATGCAATTTAATATCAATAAATGCAAAGTGCTTAGCGTAGGTAGAGGAAACCCACACAATAGGTACACATTAAACACCCAAACTCTGGTAGGTACAGGGTACGAGAAAGATTTAGGAGTTATAGTTAGCTCTGAACTCCGTCTAGGGAAACAATGCATAGAAGCCAGAAACAAGGCAAATAGGGTACTAGGATTCATTTTTAGGAGTGTTAAAAGTAGAAGGCCGGAAGTAATATTAAAGTTATACTTGGCGCTGGTCAGACCTCATCTAGACTACGCTGTGCAGTTCTGGTCCCCACATTACAGGAAAGATATAGGTCTATTAGAATCAGTACAGAGGAGAATGACTAAAAGGATTCAGGGGATGAGGAGTATTCCTTACGAAGCGAGGTTGAAGCGGTTAAATTTACATTCTCTAGAGAGACGTAGGTTAAGAGGGGACCTGATAGAAGTCTTTAAGTGGTATAGGGGTTATAACAAGGGAGATGTAAGCAAAATTCTTAGGATCAGCAACCAAGGTAGAACAAGAAATAACGGGTTCAAGCTTGAAAAATTTAGGTTTAGGAAGGAGATAGGAAAAAATTGGTTCTCAAATAGAGTGGTAGATGAGTGGAACGGACTCAGTAATCATGTAGTTAGTGCCAGGACACTAGAGAGCTTTAAGAGAAGATTAGACAAGTTTATGGATGGGGATAACAGATGGAAATAGGTAGGAGTGTTTCATACAGGGACTGCCACGTGTAAGCCTGGTCGCTTCTTGCAGCTTCCCTTATTTCTTATGTTCTTATGTTCTTATGTTCTCTCTCTCTCTCTCTCTCTCTCTCTCTCTCTCTCTCTCTCTCTCTCTCTCTCTCTCTCTCTCTCTCTCTCTCTCTCTCTCTCTCTCTCTCTCTCTCTCTCTCTCTCTCTCTCTCTAGAAATTACTATCTAAAGTTCACTTTGAGTGTATACAAACACATTTACATTCCAACTTAATAATAATATTTTGAGATCCTGTATTCTGAGAGCCCTCACACTATATCTAAGAAGGAATAACGTGTAATGGAGCCGAAATGAGCATCCTCAGATATATCACGGGCAGCCATAGGACTCGGTATATATGCTCCTGTGTTGAAGGAGTTAAGGATTTATCTGCCTTTAGGAAGTGTTTGATCAGTGGGGAGGGAAGAGGATGAGACCTGAGTCAGCTACTATTTGCTGATGATGCAGCTCTGGTGGCTGACTCAGAGAGGAAGATAAAAAGACTGGTGGAGGAGTTTGAGTGTGTTTGTAGGAGGAGGGAGCTGAAAGTGGTAGTTGCTGAAAGTACAGCAATGAGATGCTTGAGAGATCAGTAGTGAAAGGATGGATGTAGAATGAATGGGGGACAGCTGGAAGAAGTGGATTCCTTCAAGTGTTTGGGATCATCAGTTGCACCGGATGAAAGAGTTGAGACAGGAATGAAGTGCACAGTGAAAAAAGCAGGAAAAGTATGTGATGGACTGAAGATCTTTAAACATAGGACACTGGGTACGAGGGTAAAGAGAGGGCTATATGAGGGAACAGTGGTGCGCAGGACACTGGGTATTAGAGTAAATAGAGGGCTATATGAGTGAACAGTGGTGCACACTGTATGCATGTATGCACTGTAGTATGGAACATGGGCATAGCAGAGAAGAAATGGCTGAATGTAATGGAAACAAAGTGTTTGAGGAGTAAGTGTGAAATAACATGTAGGGACACAATAAGACATGGAGGGGTAAGAAGAACTGGTGTTTTGAGAAAGTTGGCTGAGTAGGCGGATCAGTGTGTGTTAAGTGGGTGTTAAGATGGTTTTGGTGTGTGGAGAGAATGGAGGACCATAAAGTAGTAAAGAGGATAATGAGATCAGATGTGTGTGATGAAAGGTTAAGAGGAAGGCCATGCCTGGAGTGAATGAACTGTGTGAAGAGAGGAATGACTGTGCAGCAGGCAAGAATGATTGTGCATGATAGAGGTGAATGGAGAGCAACAGTGGTGAGTAAAATGACACAGTCTTTTTGATCCCTGGGAAGGTGTATGGGCTCACTTGGCAGAGCACTTTGGTGTATGGACCCAGTTATAATGTGGGGCATTCTGCATCTGGTTAGCCCTCAAGAATGAAGTATATAGGGGTGGAGTAGAGAACACTCATTATGAAGAGGCAGGAGTAAACCAGTTTGTGTAGTTGGGCCTTGCTGTGGATGTATACAGCCAGCTGTGCCTTGCCTAGCCTCCTGGCGTGTGATGCAGTATGCCACAAGACTGTCCCTTTCCACTGACAGGACTAAGAGTGTGAATGATGTGTGTGTGTGTGTGTGTGTGTGTGTGTGTGTGTGTGTGTGTGAGAGTGTGTGGTGCTTTGTCTGTGCCACCCCTTGTTTTGATTACCAGCCTGGAATATAGAATAAGTGGCTGGATGAAGTGTTATAGTGTAAGAATGTTTCTCTGCATGATGTTTCTTCCACCATTAATTGCCTGGTATTTTGAACAGATTCCCTGAATTATGACGGTATGAGGACTTAAGCCTGCTAAGTGTCTCCAGTGTTGAGGAACACCATGACATAACCAGACGTCACTCATCGGGGCTGGAACTGGGCAGCGGCACGTCCCGCTTCCTGTCCATTGTGCCCTGCTCTTCACCCCCTCCTCTGTGCCCCATGCAAGGCTCAGGGACACTTGCATCTCCCATAACAAAGGAACTTTTATGTCACAGGGTAAGTAGGCATTCTCAGGAAGCCTCCTGTACAGATGCATGGTCGGGGTCTAGTCACAATAGCTGTGAAGTTTCTAACTCTTCAGAGAGTTTGGCAACTTTGGGAAGTGCAACAAGGAAAAAGCTGCATGATAATCTTAGTTGTAGTAGAGAAGCATTTAATGTCAACAGTACCATTGAGAGAGTTGCGTATCCACCGACAGACACTGGTCGTGTGGAAACCAGGAATGAAGTATCATCACAAACATCAGGAATGTTGCAAACAGAGTATATTGTTGTGGATATTCCTCTGCAAGTAGGAATGGGAAGTCCTTATTCATCTTCATGCTTTATCCTCATTGATCGCTGACCCACACTTAATATCAAACAAATCTGTGTTCAGAAATGTTGAACATAAACAGAAAATGTAAGAAAATGTTGTGTAGGGTTTATAGAAGTACTACATTTCATGCAATTGTGTTAAACATTATAACCTGAAATGGCTCAAGTCAGCAGATAATGCTAAGCAGCTCATTTATTTTCTGTACTTCTGCTTGAAATATCATTCATGGTGAAGAACTCTAAATACCTCTGTCTGAGATATATTTTTACTTTCAGAATGTGTGTGAAAGACCATCTTTATGTTGTATTTTATGCATTTTTTTTATTAATGCTGTGTAATTATGAAATGTGGAAGAGCAGCTGCATAGTTAGTCTCTCTCTCTCTCTCTCTCTCTCTCTCTCTCTCTCTCTCTCTCTCTCTCTCTCTCTCTCTCTCTCTCTCTCTCTCTCTCTCTCTCTCTCTCTCTCTCTCTCTCCTCTCTCTCTCTCTCTCGCATCTCCATTGAATCATTTACTTGCCATTGCTGTCTTTTGAGATTTTGAGTAAAAGGATATTGTACTTGATGACATGTGTATTTGCATTGCTTTGTGCTGATAATTTATTCCATTAGGATATCCAATTTTGACCAAGATATTAAATTTTGTAAGAAAAGTTAAATTTTTTTTCTCTTCTTTTTACATCAACTGACTCCCACATCTGATGGTGTGGTGTAGATCATTTGTGGATCATTTGTTGTCTTTCATAGCATGTGTACATTGTCAGCACACACACACACACACACACACACACACACACACACACACACACACACACACACATATATATATATACTTACTTCCCCATGATGGAGATTCATGGGGAATTAAGATCATTTAAAAAATATGTTTTACTTATGGATTACGGGTAATATGAGACTCAGGAGTCAAGATAAACCAAGATTGGGTGCAACATTGACAGCAAGGCCAAGTGGCAAGTGGGACACTGTTCTCCTTCAGAGAAATATGTCACATAGTAACTTATATGATACTTAGAATTAATAAAAATAAAAAGATGAAATATTTAAGATAATGTCAGGAGGCTGAAACTTACTGTGAGAAATGTGTGAAGTAGCCAAACAGGTAAGCAGTGAAGTAGCAATGCTGGAAGTGAGAATATCAATAAAGCAATGAGAAGAGGCATATTGCTTTGGTTTTGTCA